>NC_031780.1:2718431-2832966 GCF_001522545.3 Parus major
CAATTTGCTGAAGAGTCAAACATTGTCCTTTTTAGAGCGACATCATCCTGCCAGCGCTGAGCCTGAGGCTGCATGTCAGCTTGACACTGCTAATTAACGGCCGCTAATTAGAGAGCATCTCGCAGCGCTGTCCTTAGCCTGGCTGCTGCTGTTTCCAGGAGCCCTCCCCTCCTCCGAGCATCCCTGCTGGGGTGAGAGGCCGGGGCTTCCTCCTCCTCCTCCTCCTCCTCCTCCTGGAGCCGCGGTGCTTGTCAGGACAGCTCGTGGGGATAACACCCAGTATTGACCCAGCTGCTCACGCCCCTTTGCCCGGAAAATTCATCTGCGTTTGGGTTTTTTTTTTTGTCAAGGGGTGAGGGGGGAAGCACAGAGGGAAGAGCTGAGATGCTGTGTATAATGGTATAATGAAGGCTTTGGCCAGGCCCTGTGTCATCTACACCCCGGATTTTTCCAAAATGCACTTTATTTTGATTATTTTGACTCATTTCACCTCTCTTTTCACTCCTCTTTCCAGCACTGTTTTTAGGGAGTGGGACATTTCTTTTTCTGCCCACTAAAGTCTGAACTATTAATAACTGGAGAGCTCTGCATCAATCCCATGTTTCACTAATTTTGCCAAAACACACAAGTAGGTGTGATGTGTGATTTATGAATGATCTAAAAGCCCCCAAATCCCAGTGTACACAGACTTCCAAAGGTATCTCAGGCTGTGAATAGCCATGAAAGGGAATTATGAGAGCCAGGTTGATTTTCTCTGTGGGATTTTTTCTTTTTTTGCCAGTGTTTTCTGCTGTATGAGCAGCAGTTGTTTCCTTTCTGATCAACAGAGGACACTATTCTTATATTCAGAGGCCACAGCACTTCCTCATCACACAGCAGCAGGCTCCAGCACAAATGTAACACCATGGACTGAAAAGCTGAAGAGAAATTAAGGCATTTATCTTACACTTCTCCCTTGGTAAAATCCACCCCACGACAATTTGGATGATGGAAACCGGATAAATGGGCGCCAAGCCTTGTAAAATCTGATTTATCCAACAAACTGTCGCAAGATTTGGAATGACCATAAAATCTCGTCATTTCTCCAGTTAATAAAACACTCATCAGAAGGGACTGTTAGAATCCAGCCAGAGATCTGGCAGTGACCACTCATTTAACGGGACAGCACAGCCCAGTGTTTTGGATAAACAGCAAGATTCAAAGCAGTGTCCCAGCTATTTGCAATTCCCTGCTAGGGAAAATCCATCTCCAACCCTGGGGACTTCATTTCAGTAAATAACTTGGTGTGGAGAACACTTATTGAACTGAATTCCTGGAAGTATTTTTGTGATTTCCGAGCAGAAAGGCCCTTTGCAGAGGATCCCTGTGTCTGTGGTATTTATAAATCCAGGAGGAAATTCCTGCCAGTGGCAGATTTTTTATGCCCACGTGAGGGGCAGTGCAGGGATGCTCTGGGGTCAGAGATGTGGGAGTGTCACAGGTGGCAGAGGGACAGAGGAGCACAGGGTTAGGGTGGGATGAATCTCTGGGCAGAAAATCTGCAGACACTTTTCCAGGCTGAAGGCTCAAATAACAAAAAAAAATGAGGAGTTAGGCTGTACCCAGGATGGGTGGGAGTAAATTCCTTTCCTCTAAGGCCCCTGTAGGATTCCCTGTATCGAGTTTCGAAACTCCTGGATTGGAGCAGGAAGGGAGGAGCTCACAAACCCCACTCTCTCCCTATTTATTTGCAGTCTTTTGCCCCCACAGATTTCAGCCCTCCCAATTTATCCACCTCACCAAGCTCCTGCTGGACTGGCTCAGTTGATAAGCACCAGGCAAATACCAGCCCTTGCACCAGCAGTGGGAAACTCGGTTGACTTGGGATGGATTTGTACTTTAAAGCTAAATTCATCTGAAATCAGCGTTTTTATCTTTTGCGGTGCCAATATATTCATTTATTTGATAAGACCATATCCGTGCCCATGTTGGAGCTCCTGGAACTGCTCCTGCAGAGCAAAACTGAGCTTCTGCTTCTCTTCTGGTGGTGATAGCAAAAACTTTTAGATAAGCTGGAGGATTTTGGGATGAATACCTGACTCAGTGGGGTGGCTCAGTCATCCCAGCTTGGTGAGTGGGGAAGGATCCCATCCTCAGCTCGGCTCTGTGGGAACTCCTGGCAGAAAGAGATTTGGGCAGAGGTTTCCAAGAAGGAATTAGATTTAGCTTATAAATTAGTTCCTAATCTTGGGGCCAGGGTGATTAAAAGAGGAATCCACCCCAGGGAGGGCTGTGTGTGTCCAGATTCCTCGTGCAGCTCTAGGAGTTGCCTGCTCACGTTTTAACCATGAGTTTGACACAAAATACACAGCCTGAGCCCAGCGGAATTTAAGCTTAATGGTTTTACCCAAATTGCCTCTCTGCTGAAGAGGAAGCAAAAAAAAAAACCCAAACCCTCAGCCACGTCCCTCCAGCAACGTTCCTAATGCGTTCCTCAGGCTCTGCAGGAATTTATCTCGCAATTCCCCAGGAAGATCTTCCTGTGCATCGACTTCCAGGGTTCACTTCTTCCTTGAAGAGTTCAGCTCGGGACCATCCCCGGAGCATTCCAGCATCCCGGTTTTGGATGAATACCTGCCCCACGTCTCCCAGCGAGCCCCGCTGTCTCTAAAGGGCTGCTGATGAATGGTTCCTCGGAGCAGTGGCAATTTCATGGTTCGTTGGGCACAACCACTCTGCATTTTCACCCGCAGATAATCGAGCTATTACGGGACAATGAGGAACAGATTGCATCTGCCCCGGCATCCCCCGACAAAGGGCCGTGTATCTCTGGCATCTCCCACGCTGGGGATGCGGGATTTTTGGAAGGGGGAAGAGGAGGACAGGTAATCCCAGGTATTTGAGCATCGTTTTGTCTGCCCCTTTATCTGCTGCTGCCGAGGGAAATCGCATCCCCGGCTTCAGCAAGGGCTGGGCTGGAATGAGCTGGGATTTCAGCCCTGGTGTTTTCCGTTTATTTTATCTCACCTCTCACATTCCAGGACCGGTTCCTCCTCTCATCCTCCTCCTTTATGATTTACAATGGCTGCAGGCTTCTGCAGCTGATAAAAGGCTCTGCAATACCTGAGCCCCACGAGCTTTGTCTGTCCCAAATGCTCCCTTCTCTCCCAGCCCAAACCAGAAGGATCCGACTCCACCGTCCACAGGGAAACTGAGGCACACTTTGCTGCTCCTGACAGCTTCAAATCACCCACCACAGCAACCCAGGCAGGGTGCACCACATTTATGGCTTCCCATGGAGAATCCACACGGCCACGGGCATGGAACCTCCCCAGGAAAACAAGGGCTACAGTCGCAGTTTAAATTAATCTCTGAAATTTTAAGCCGTTGTGGTGAGGGGTGGAAAATAATTTTTCTTCCATATCAGGGTTTGGGCTCCTTTGCTGCCCTTGGTGAAAACTGCAATGGTCACAACATCAAGTTTATGTGAGAAATATGAAGTTTTTGAGACTATAATTGTTCTTAAGAGTGAAGATAATCTATTTCAGGCAGCAAATATGCAAATTAGTTCGTTAGAAGGAAGGTTTGAATATCAGGTTCCTTCCCAAAAACCCCATAAACCTCTCTTCAGACTGTACTGAAAGTTCTTCTACAGTTCCACAGTAGACAAATATATTACATCTTCCTAACTCCATATTTTTTATGGCTTTGCTGCTTCTTTGCCCTCTATTTCAGCTTCTGACACCGAAATGATTTTGTGCTCTTTGGCTTTTCCAGCCAACCATACCAGATCCTAATGTTTTCCATGGTAAATAAAATAATGGCCATAATTAAAAACAAACAGGGCGAGGAAGGAGGTGCCAAGTCTGATGTGCCACCGAATCACTTAGGAGAGGTAAAATATTGCTGCACCTTATGGAACATTTAATCAGCCAAAGAATTTCATGCAGTTGTCTCTCTTTAACCTTCCCACCCCCTTCTTCTCCCTCCCACCCAGGAAAGCCTTGAAGTGAAATATTTATGATTTTAATAAATTAGAGAACATGGCTAATTAGCTCCATCATCAACACCCCCAAGGTTGTTAAAGTGAGGGAGAATGCTGGAGTTTAATATTGCTCTGCCCAGTGAAACAGCAAAGCATGAAGTTCACAGGGTGATCCACGCTCAGCGTTCTTTGGGATATTCCCAGAGGAACTCCTCCCCAAACAGGGAATTTCAGGCACCATCCAGGGCTGGGAATGGGTGGATGAAATGGGAACTTGGCTGTTGTAGATGGATAAATATTTAACACCTAAATGAGCTTCTCAGGGAACAATCCTTTTCCTAAAAGAGTGGTTTAATCATCACACCCAGGAAGGACCACCCTGTCCTTCCACCAGTGACCTGCTCCACGTCTGGTTGTGCATCAGCGATTTTCTTAATTCAAAACACACCCTTAGCTTTGGGGACCAAATACTAATAGATTAAGGGAAATTATTAGTATTTTCTAATCTGTGTGGTGGAACTCGCTAAAATTCTTACTGGGTTTGTGCAGAGGTGGAATTTTTTGTCTACTTTACACCCTTCCAGCAGACAAAACAGATCAAATGGCAAATTCCTCGCACTCATCGTCGCCGGGCTGAGGTGATGGACATTGTTAATTGAGGGTGTCAAAATAATTTACTGCAAGTAATTAAATAAAATGGCAGGTTCCAAAGCCTGCTGAATTTGGATCTAAAGTCCCTAATCGGGGCTATAATTTAAAAGTACCTGACAGAAGCTTTAATTAGAGAACAAAAATGCGAGTCGCCAGTAAAGCTCAGTGATGGATGGTGGAAAGAGGGGGGAGATACCTGCTCGTGTCTGTTCTGTGAGATCCCAAACATCTGCCTGGTCCACACAGGCTGCTTGAGGAGCCCAGCTCCTGCCCCAGGCAGTGGGAGCCCATTCCCAGTGCTCCACATCCTTCTGCCATGAAAATTCTTTGGGCTTAGCCATGGCCCCTGGTTTTCCCTTGGCCCACCAGTTATCTGGGAAAGGGATTGACCAGCTGGTGGCAGAGCGTGGAGGTATTTGCTGGTGGCTCCCAGCTGGTAGAACAATGAATTTTGTCACAGCACAGCTGCTGTTGGTGTTTGTGAGGATTTCTCAGAAGGTGACAAACCTTGCCTTAGCGCCGCAGCACGGTTGGCTTTGCATTTGAAAACAAACCAACAGGGCAGCCCCTTCTGGCTTCCCAGGCATTTCTCTCTTCCTAAACGCTTCTCCTGGGCAGGGTGAGCTATGCAGGCTGGAAAACAGTCGTGGTGTTCAGGGTTGGGACCTCCCAACATGCACAGACACAACATATGGATTATTCTTCATGACAGTCTTGGCACCAGGGGGTCACCACCCATGTTGCTTTGTAATTCCCAGATCCAGCCCTACAGCCTCCCGTCAGGAAAAAAGGAGGGGAGGGAGGAAGGAAAGGTCACGGTTTAAGTTTTTTTGAAGGTTATCTAATATAGCACTGAATTATGTCCTTACTGGGTGCTGTCAAGACCGGTTATGTCAACGTGGAGGTGCCATTGTTGGCCACCACTATGGGGGACACATTTTTGGGAAGATGGATTTCCTACATTTGCGTTCAGAGAGGAGAGAAAACCTTGCTCTTTTTTGTACCTTGTACAGGATCAACATTTTTCTAAAGCCAATGATACCCAAGACATTTGAATTTCAGTGTGAAATCCTGATATCAGAGAAGGGAGTCCAAACCCCAAACTGGGACACCTCTAGGCAGGATCAATGATCTTTTCAGTCTTTTGACTGAATTTTTCCCATTGCTTGGGTGATGTGTTTTAAGACCCTCTGGATCACCTTCATATCCCACAGCAGTGTGAACACATCAGCAGGGACAGAGCTCCCACGTGGATCAGGCCGTTATTAATTCAGTTTATACGGGACCCTGAAATCGCTCTGCTCCTGCTCAGCATTCCAAGGGGAGCTCTTTGAGGGATTGCCAAAGGATGATCCCTGATGAAGGAAAACCTGCAGGAGACAGGAGCCCGCAAAAAAGGGATCTGAGCTCTTCCTCAGAGCTATCAGCTGGGAAAGGGGGGAAATAGAGCTCCTGGCAGCCCTGGCCAGAGTGTTTTTACATACGTCAGTGGAACCAAAATATTGTTTCAGCAGTTATATTGTCACTATTAAAACAGAGCTGGAGGAATGGTGCCAATCTCCTGTTACCAGCACAGAGCCCTCCGGCCTGAGGGACAGCCGGGTGCCAGGACTGGAAGTGCAACAAGGCTCCGATTGCTGGTGAGGCTGAGAGAGGCTGTTCCCCTCCAAAACCTCTGTGATTGCTCTCGAGAGAAAACTTTTCAGCAGAGAACGGAGATCCAGTGAAACCAGAATGATTCATTGGTGTTCAACCTGAGAATTTATTTCTTTTGATATGCCCTGTGTATGGAGGCACCATGTTGGTTCTGATTTATTTTGTGAAAGGAGAGTAGGGGAGAAAAATCTGCGCTTTTCTGTGGCTTCAGCTCAAGATGAGATCAATGGAAATTGGTGGATCTTTAGGACCCCCCCAGAAATTATCCAGGACAAGAGGAAGAAGTGTTTCGACCCTCAGGAATAAAGTGGTGAGTATGGAGCTCAGCAAGTGCAGAGTGATAACAGAAAATAATTTAAAAATATGAGGTAAAAACATTCTTGCTGAGGCTTATTTCAGCTTAATGATGTTTAATGAAATGGCAAAGCTCTGCTTAAGGGGAAAAAAAAAAAGCAGCAAACTCTACATATCTGGTTCTTAATGATTAATAATTCTGCATGGTTAAGATGCTAGAGTAAACATAATAAACACTTTTCTTTTAACCAATTGACTTTAGTTTTCCGTGGCCAATAAAGTTTGAAGAATTTTCTTTGGATCCAGTTACACCAGCATTGCCTGGGAGGGAGGACAGTCCACTCTATACCCACAGAGCCGACAAAATAAATGGCCTAGAAAGCTCCAAAATGTGTTTTTCACATCAGTGAAGAGATTTTTAATGATGATGTAACAATGTCAAGCATCATAAACAGTGCTGGGAGGAACATACCTGACCTGCTCTGAGCTGTGTGGAAATGGAGGCAGGAGCTGTGGGTTGTGGGATCACTTGGAATTTTACTGCCTCCCCAACTTAGAATGGCAGAGCTGGAGGGAAAAAACACAAATGAAGGACAAATCAATTCAGACACTGTTTTAAAAATAAGACCTCAACTGGTTTCAAATTTTTAACATCTTTTGACATTTTGGAGGCTTTTGCTAATTCTCCAAAGCCTTAAAAGCACTGTTCCTCTCACTGGCCTGTTCCAATTTCCATTCAGATGCCACTTCTATTATTTAAGAGTCCCACTGAAAATGCCAAAAATATTAATCAAGCCATGACTCGTGCCAAACAGCTTGAGTGATTTGTATTATATTTGGAGACTGAGAATTAACCAACCATTCAACTCAATGCAAAAAGAAAGTTTCATGTTTAGATATGATGTTTAATTCTGCAAAAGTCCAATTTTGCTGATTTTGTTGGGGTCACGTGTGAGGTTCAAGGTGGAGCAATGTGAGAATAGACGTGTGCAGCTGGTGCCTTGCTGTAATTCTGAAAATAATGAGGGTTTTTTCAAATTTCCCCAGCTCCCATGTCTTTCTCCTGATGGCAGAACTGGTCATGGGGGCTCTAGGTCAGGTATGAAAGGAGATTAGTTAAAAATGTTTGGAGAACTCTGGTGACTTTGCTGGACATTGGCTAGGAAATGGACAGCAGCCTCCACGTGGTCAGTGGTGAGGAGCAGAAGGTCACAGTCACATCTGGAAAGGACACAGCTGGATCCAGGGCAGGAGTGCCCTCTGTTTACACAGCTGGCTGTGGACAAACCAGTCCTTGCAGTCACCTGGGCTGGTTTGTCATGCAGCTGGCACTCTGTGAGGGTCCTGTTGTGCCCAAGCTAATACAGCAATGCCACTGTGCCACAGACGGTGTCCAGCTCTCCAAAGGTGTGTCCAGCTCCCTCAGAAAGCTGGGCAGGGGATCAGAATCCCCAAAGTGTTTTGCTTGAGTCAAAAAGCACTAGCAGATTTTTTGTTTGGATGTGCTCACCGTCCAGCTCACTTAACAGAACTCCAATGACACAATGCTTTAATGTCCAATATTTCATTTTCCTTTCCGCTTTCCCTGCACGGGCAGGACGTTCTCCACTTGCATCATGTCTGATAGCAAAAGTCCTGAATTTGTCTGTCTGGATACTGCAATTTCTTCCCCCTCAGCATCCAAAGCAGATCACAGCTTCTGCTAACAAGAAGTGTTGAAAAGCCCAACCTTTGCAGGTTTGCTGTCAGCAGGCACAATATCTGTTCTGATAACAACAGCTGGGCGCTGACCCACATCTGGCACACACAAGGCTTTGGTGTGTGCCTCCCTTTGCTCCTGTTCCTTCTTCCAAACACTAATTTTTAGTGGATGGCAGAAGCCTGGGGGAATTACAGGAGATTTGACAGCTTGATTTAAATGCTGGGAGCTGATGGAAATGATGAACACC
Source organism: Parus major (assembly GCF_001522545.3). Taxonomy (NCBI): domain Eukaryota; kingdom Metazoa; phylum Chordata; class Aves; order Passeriformes; family Paridae; genus Parus; species Parus major. Next base: position 2,726,946 of record NC_031780.1, read on the forward strand.
TATAGGAGCTCTTAAATCCTGCATCAGTGACCGGATTTCCTGGAGGGAAAAAAGCCCAAAGGGAATTGTTTCCTTTTTGCTCCCATGCCATGGGTCAAGCTCACCTCTTCTGCTGCAACACCACCAGGGAAATGCTGATGTGGGTGATGGGGGCCCATCTGCATCTGACCTGTGAGTCCCCTGGAAAAGTGGGTGTCCCTGGTTGTCCTTTCTCACTGTTGAACAGGACTGGATAGGGAGATTTTTGACAAGTCACCAACTTCTTCTTTTGGAAGGAATGTTTTAAAGGAAGGGGAAGAAAAAACGGATTTAAACCAGCTCTTGACTGAGGTCTCCATTAAGCCACATCTTGGAAACCTTCTTGTATTTTGCTGTGCTGCCCAAACAAATCCAAGAGCTCTCAAGTCACCCAAAGTGAGGACTGAGCTCCAAGCCTGGTGCGTGACAGGTCCTTCATTTGCCTGATTTATCCCAACCCAGGATGACTTGGATGGTTTCAGACAATGACTCTTTGTAGCCTGTGGCAACCCATTCCCGTGTGGGGATGCTGAGCAATCCTGGGCTCCTGAGGGTGAGTTCACTCCTGTTGGAGCCGTGGGTGTCTTTCCACCAGGACAACCCCGAACGAGCAGACGCTTCCTTCAAACAGACTTCCTCATTGTGCTCCACAACTGTACTCGTGGCGAGGGGAATGCTGGTGCCTTGGAACACTTTTTTCCAAGAAAAACATTGATTTGAGCTCATCGTCTTGGAATTAACTCATCTCAGGATATGTGGAGCAAAGCAAGGATCGGGATTAACAGAAAATCATTGACACAGGGGTGATTCCTGCGGAAATGAACTGAACATTCAAACCCTCAGGAACACTTTGAAATAAAATCTGCAATCATCTGGGCCAGGGTTGGCAGCAAAAAGGTATTCCAGACCTTCCACAATGGTTTTTCCATGATCTTACAAGGAGTTCATTGTCCAATAAGCGCTATTATGCATTCAAACAAGGAGAGCTCTTCCAAGCCTGAATGCATTGTTCTTTTGTTCCAGGCACTTTGTGTCAGTGAAGTCATGGCAAGGCTCTGGGGCTGCAGCCTCACAGCAAACACTGGCTGTGATGGGATATTTCCACTTGGCTCCCCTCCCAGCGGCTCCTGCTGGAGCATTGTTCTCCGAGACCTCCATCCATAAAAAGTGACAATGGCACAACACCTACTTCCCCTAAACCCTCCACTTTTGGTGTCTGCGCCTCAAAACGGTGACAGGGTGTTCCCAAAATGCTCCCAAATTTTGCAGAATTGTTGCTACCCTCTCTACCAGGCACAGCTTCCTCCTTCCTGTGATTCTGAGAGCAATTAATGCTCCTTGCTTCAGCTTGGAACGCTTCAAAATGCTTGGAGTGCTGGGAGCTTATGTTCTACCAGCCCAACTCCTATGAAACTGCCCAGCTTATCTCCAAAGAAACTATTTAGCCGTGTTCCAGTGTCACTTTATTCATCTTTTAAACGCTTCTAACAGCAAACTGCTTCATTTGGCACCAGAGCAAAGTCCTCAGGCTGCGTGAGCGGCCAAGGAGCTCCTCGGGCTGTGCCAGCTCTCGCCAGCTGAGCGTTGTACCAGCAATGGGCTCAGTGTTCCTGCACTTCCAACCCCCTGAGGTTCGCTTCAAGTTTCAGACTGAGAGCGCACAAGAAACTCAACATAAAACTCAGACTGTAAATTTGACTTTTCCTTGGTCTCCAATCAGAACCATAAATCAAGCCCAGATTTGCTTTGAACTTGGTCGCGCTTGCCCCAGAAAGTTCAGGAACTTTAATGATCCTCTGGGACAGAGTCAAGCCCATTTTAGAGCATTTACAAAGAAAACATCGAACTGGATGAATTTGATGTGGTTTTGCTACGTGCCTTTGGCACAGCTCTGGCAAAGCCTGACAAGGTTCCAGTTCAAGTTAAAACAAAGATAAACCGGGCACTCGGCTGATGTCATCAGACAACAAGCAAGCAAACAAACAAGCTGATGGCATCTCCGAGATTTATTTGGTTTCACTTTGCTAGAACTTTATCAGCACAACTGGACTGTTCTCCTTTCCTCTGCAATGATGTAAATCAGGAGCCAAGCCATACTTTAGCTCTGATGGTTATCAGGCTCAGATAAAGCTTTTCAGATCTTTTCTCTGAGGACTTGAAATGTCTGGCCAAGCACAGATTTGGATCCAAGTTAATGGGCTCTCTGTGAAAATGCTGGAGAGCCCCAAAGGCATCTGTATTACTCTGCCACACTGGGACAGAGAAGGTTTTGAAATGAAGCTTTGCTGTTTAAATAGGAGCTGCTGTCACTGCTCGAGTGATTCTCGTTGCTTTCAACCAGGGAGAATTTAAAGTTATCAGAGTAAAAACTTGTCCCACGGTGAGGTGAACGTGCAGCTCCCAGATTTATCCTCCAAAATGTGGCTGGAGTTTCCTCTAAACATTCTCAGTGTAGCTGACCATTAATGCTGAGACAAAACAAGAGATAGAATGTATTTTTTTGAGGTTTATAAATACACGCTATGTCCAAAAATCTTACAGCATGTTTCAAATGGGCTTGCCAAGTGTTCCTAACACTTATCTGAAAATGTGCCTTTCGACTTCACAAAAATTCTAAAATTATCCAAGCACATGCATGCATTTATACATTTCCAAGTCAGGTGGGACCTTAGAATAATCCTGCCTAACCTCCTTTTATTGGGAGGTGACTTTTCAAGTTGTTTTTCTTTCTTTAAGCTGAAGTCTCCCAGAATTCTGCATGGAAGGGCTGCACTGAAATCATCAGCTTGGTATCCAAGCGTGGATATTGTTAGTGAGCAGGGTCATGCTTCTTGTTCTGTTTTGCCTGAAGCACTCACGCCTGGAAGTGTTAATAAATTGTCATGGAATAACGAGCCCAAGTTTGTGGAAACCTCTCTGAAACATGAAGCTCATGCCATGAAGCCCTGAATCACAGTTTAAAGGGTAGTCCAATGTCAGAGGGCACATTTTGGAGCAGCTACCATGGTTTTATTCACAAATTCTGTGGGGGAAACCACCAGAATTCACATATTTAAACACAGGGCTTGTTTACTTGTCTATCACCCCTATATCTCAGCATAATTTAATTTATATCAGTAGCAATAGTGATGTCTCTGGTGGTGTTAGCAGAAATTCCCCATATTTCATAGGAAAACATTGTGCTTTTGGTGATTTGTTTAATTTATTTGTTAATTATGCAGTTTTCATCCGTTCATTTTGAGCTTTGTGCAGATTTCAAGGTTTTTTTGCAAGTTTTTTTCATGCTTTTCTGTGTTTTTTAGGCTACCAACCTTTGGTGTTATGACCCCACAAATGACTGGTGAGAACTGGTTAAAATCTTTTCATTCTAATGGAACTGTGAAGTTCTCAAAGCTGATGAAAATGGTCGAGAAGAGCCACATCTAAGAGTCAGAAATCTACTGAGAATTTCTGATAAGCACAGTTATGTCTGGAGAGGAGCTACATGTAATAAACTCCTTGTTTAGTTTAGGGATACAGAGAATTTTCATCAAAATGCAGTGTTTCCATTTAACTTCACCCTCTGAAGAGAACTGTTTTTCACTGAGAAAAGAAATTATAAAGGAAACAATCCGCTCTTAAACTCAACATGAGGAAATTGAGGCCTGAATCTGCAGCTATGTAACTCTGCTTGCACAAACACTTCCAGTGCTTTCAACAAAGATCTTCACACAGCAGAATTACTCACATGGATAATTGCTCCTGAGATCAGGCAATCTGGGTTAGTTAGTGAAATAAGGGCACTAAATCATTTTCTAATCTATATTGTTCTTTTTTGACTGCCAAAGTGCTAGCTGTATTTATTTTTTATAATCCTGATAAGGAAACATTCCTAAAACATTAGCAAAAAAAATCCAGCTTGAGTGAGAGGACAAAGTGAAACAAACATCTCTCAGCCTTCCTCTGCTGTCGCTGATCTTTAAATAGCAAACTTGAGCCTCTGTCAAAGCACGCTTTGGGTGGCTGTACAGCAAGTAGCTCCACGAGATGGGGTTGGAAAATCCTTCAAGGCCCTTAATCAGCAGGCTCTGGCTCTTTGAGCTCTTCCCTGCTCCTGCCTTTGGAAGGAGTTGTGCCTGAGAACGTTTAATCCGCGGCGACCCTGAGCGCTGTCCCTCGGGGAGCTCCCTCCTCTTGTTATCGTGTGTTGGCCGTGTCAGAGGTGAGAGGGGAAAATGTGCAACCCAAACCAAACCCCAGCCCCTCTCTCGGTCAAAACTTATCTACAATCACAGCCCAGGCAGGATCCAGATGCAGCAAACCCTTTCTATTAGCGTGGAGTTTGTGGATGGGGAGCAAAGTCAGACACCGCCTGCTAAATTTGTCCAGAATTTGCTTGAAACTTTGGGAGATGTTTTCCATTCCTGGGTATTGACTTTGTAATGGGACCTGCCCAAGCTTTAACAGGCGTGAGAAATTTAAATATACAACCCCCTCCGACCTGGAAAAGGAAAACAGAATGTTTTAAACAGTTGGGCAAGGGGAGAGAGAGGCCAAACTGGAAAGGAGCTTGGTTGGACCTCTGGAAGGAGTCGCTGCGAAGAGAGGAGGGTTAACAACGCCCTCCTGCTCGAAAGCAAATGTTTCTGGGAGCAGGGTAATGTGAACCACACAGATATGGGATAGCCCAGGGGGGCCAGAGGAAGTTTAAATGCATTCTGAAAAGGTCACACTGCCACACTTCATTTTTATATTGTCACCGAGAAACCTCCTCCTCCACTTAGAGCCCTTTCTTATTTATACGCCTCCTCCCTGGAAAAAGTTCCCAATTATGAGCGTACTGGATGATTTCCAAGATGTGTTGCTGTTGTCTAATCTCTCCTTTTGATTCCCCAGATACCAGGTTGCTTCATTCTCATCCACCACGGGGCAAAGATCTTCCAAACACTCAGGAAGGCTCTGCAGGAACACTGGGATCGCATCTTCCAGAGGAGTTTTGTTGGACGTGAGTAATTTGCTGTGGCAATGTGCTGATGGAGAGTGTGGGGCTGCTCCTTTCCCTTTAATGGTTTATCCACATGGGGCAGTAGCAGGGGAAAAACTCCAGAGCCTTGTAGGAGAAATGCTCCTGCCTTTAAGTTGTGGTGAGACCATTGATCATGCTGCTGATAAAGCAGCTTAGGCTGTGACAAGCAATTGGCCGCTGCAGTGTTTGCAGGGAGACATCAAGGCTTTGGAACACAACCCTTGGGCTTAAAATAGCAAAACTCCCTTTGAGAAGGAGCCCTTACAATGTGTGTTCCTTAAATAGATACACAACCAAGAAAATAAACCCCGTTTTACATGGGCCAGAATGAGGGGAAAATAAACTCAGCAGTTGCTGTGTAAATTAGTGACAAAGTCACAGCCTGAGGCTGAACCACCTGATCCTCAACGGGCTGATCCTCCTGCTAAGCCACTTGCTCTTTTATGTGTTGGAAAGATAAAGATAAACCTGGAATGATTTTAAATAAATTCATGACTGGCTGGCTTTTTTTGGTGGGACACAGAAGAGGGAAAATAAAGAAAGGTGTGAAGGTGGTCCCCCACCTTGCTAAGGTAAGGAGGGAAGGATAATGCAAACACAAACACTGAGATTTGCTGTGATCACCCTTCTCCCACCCTTGGACCTTCACCCACGTCAGCACTGCATTCCTAAAGGAAAAATGAGGATACAGAGTGTCTGACAACATAAAAAAGAGTCAATACCATACTAAAATAGTGGAATTGCACTGTGATTGCCTGTTTTGTTACCTCTAAAATCTCCATCTTGCCACTCATCGTGAAGGTAGAGAAGCTCAGCATGATTTATTTAAGCCTTTATGAACTTGTTCTCAACTAAATGCTGACAGCTTGAGGATATTTTCCAAGATCCAGTGGCCTCTCCTTGAAAAGGAGTCAAGTTAGGCTTGTGTGTAAAACATTAACCAATTACATTCATCCCCAAATTTGACCATGATTAGCTAATGAGTCGAGCAAGGCAATATTTTATTGGCAAATAAATTGGTCACCAAAAAGTTCAGTTTGGGAGAGATTCTGACAGCTGGAAAATATTATTTCTGGTCAAATTGAATACCTGGGAAACATTGGCAGTTGTCATTTTGACTTGTTGAATTCTCACATTTTTGGGGGGCTTGTCAGGAAAGGTGTGGCCTGTAAATCACAGGTGGGAGAAGGAGATCTCCAGTATCACACAGAAAATATGACCACAGCAGGCAGATATTTTACATTTATTTCAAGGGCTTCCTCAAAGTGCCCCATTTGGGACCAAAAATCAATTCATTGCATTCTGGATATCTGTTAGCAGGGGTAACTTGGGTCCCATGAGCACCACTCTGTGTTATCCTCCAATATATTATTTCTCTTTATTAATTCAAAGCAAGATATATTTTTCCTTCTGAAGAATAAAAATAACCTGTGCTGTGAGAGGAGATTTTTTTCTCCCTAAATCCTCTGGCTAAGAATCTCATAAATGAACACCTGAAGTTCAGCTACTGTCAGGAGTATATTTAGACTGTTTTTGTGAAAATAATAATAATAATAAAAAAAAAAAGTTTAAATGTAATTCGTAGGGAAATGCTTTAATTTTGTCAGCCAGGAGCATCTCAGAGTCAGTAGAAAACAGGACTGAGCAGGTGCCCAAACTCTGGGCACATGCTGAAATGCTTTGCTGCTTTCTGACCCTAAATGAGCAGCCTGACAAGCAGCTCTATTCAGGGTGGTCTTAAATCTCTCACTGGGAGCTGGTTTAAATCAGAGGGAGGGATGAGGCTGGGGAACATAAATGCTCTCTGGGGCCCATTTCGCTTTTTATGAGGAAGGTATTCCAGCCAGAAGGAAAGGGCTAAGATCAAGCCAGCCATCTTCCAGGTGAGACTGCAGCCTTTAAACCCCTCTGTGAGGGCCCTTAATAACTTTGCCATGTGTAAACATCCCTGATGCTTTTCTTCTGAGCTCAGAGTGACAACCAGAGCAAGGAGAGAGCGGCTGCTCGACACTTTTTGACGTCAGTTCTTATAAGGCTGAGCAGTTGATAACCATGACACTCCAGAAAGTGGGTATCACATGTCACTGCAGAGCCCCACCGAGCAGCACTGAGGGGTTTCAGAGCTGCCTCACCCCTCTGAGTTTACCCAGGGTTTTTTTCCAGGCCCGTAATGAGCGAGGCACAATTTAACCCTTTAACCTCTCCCCACACGGGTCACATTTCAGCCCAATAGAGGACACACACCAAGTGGCTCATGTTTATTTTCCAATTGTCATTTTCAGTTTACCTTGAAGAACCTGATCTTTAAGCTGGTAACAAATAGCTACTGAAACCAGCTGAGGATTTTTTTTTCCCCAGCTATAAACCAGTCAGCCCCCAAGAAAGACCCCATGAGATTGTGGAACATTTGCTTCCCACGTCAGCTGAGGAGCTTCCCAAAACAGCCGAAGACAAAGTACGTCAGATGGCTTTTATATTCCCGCTTTGCTCCGGCCATGCTGGGTCATCAAGGGATATAAAATGTATCAGACTCAGCTAATTTAATTTTCAGGCAGAAAGAACATTTTATTAATGGCACTCTGATTATCTGTGCTGTTACAGCCTGAGCCAGTGGACATCAAAGCCATCGATTGTCCTCAGCAAACCTCAGTGTATTAAAGTTCTTTAATGCTGTTTAGGACTTTATTTTAGCACCTTGAATTCCCAAACAGGTAAATCAAGGTCTTGATTTAAATATAGTATTGATTTATACCCATGAACACAATTTCTTGAGTATGTCCAGATAGATTCCAGAGATAACACTCCCAAAGTTCTGCCCAGGGACCAGATGCATCTCACACTCTGAAAAGTCTGATTTTCCCTCTCAAAAGTCTCATTTAACCTCTTTGATAGCAGAGTTATGCAGAATTTATGGTGATATGAAGTTTGTACACAGAAAAAAAATAAGAAATCCCCAAGGAATCTGTACCCATGGCTCCAGAGTCCTATCCCAGCATCACAAGTGCTGGAAATTTATTCTTGCTTGAGCCTCTAGGCAAATCTGATTTAATCTGGAGAGTGTGTTCATATGGATGGTGAAAGAGAGCCTTGCAATCCAGCCCAGACCCAAGCAGTGCCATATCCTAACGTGCAATTTCTGACCCAGAATCAACACAGACACAATTTGCCACACGTAATCTCACATCAGCTGAGAATCCCAAACTTCCATGGCAAACCTCCTTTGCCATCTGATTTAGCTGGACCCACAGGCAGATGTTTGAAGGCTGCCCATGTTGTGGTGCTCCCCAAGTTTGGGGCTTTTTCCTTTTGCTCTAATACAAAATCAAAGCTTTATAAAAATCCCCATGGCTGATTCACTGCTGTAAGTGCTTCCATATTTCTTTCCCACTTCCTACCATGCATTTTGGATGCAAGTTTGCATTGTTGGGTACCAACAGACCAGGCAGATGTGCAATCCTGAAGCGCTCCTTCTTCCTCCTGCTCCAGCTATCCCTTCCCAAGTGGCAAACATCAGGAATCCAAAGAGTTTGAGCAACCTGGTCTAGTGGAAAGTGTCGTGCCCATGGCAGGGAGTTGGAACTGGCTGGACTTTAAATTCCCCTCCAACCCAAACCATTCCATGACTGTGTGATTCTATGGTAATGCAAGAGCTTGTAGAGCTGGCAAAGACCTAATTATTTAGAGGAAAATTGCCATTCCTGGTCACAGGAGACCTTTTCCCCTCTTCCAGATGCTTTGGCTTCGGCGGGTAGGTGAAGCCCAAAGCTTTCCAAGAGGTGCAGGAGGTTTTAGCCACACAATTTGCTTTAAAGTCCGAGGGAGCCAGGCAGCCAAGCCTTGGCCGGCAGCTCCGGTTTGTGGCCTTTCCTAACTCCAGCATTTATTGGTTTGGTGAGCACTGTGAAACGCTCTTTGGGTGGCCTTGAACTTCCCCCACTAAAAAAAAAAACAATTATAGGCTCCAGGCTGGTAAACACTGAGCTTGCAGAGCTGCTCTGGGCTCTGCCTTCCAGTTGGCCAAACCTCGCAGCCCTTCAGCAGCCGAGCTCTGATAGCTTCAAATGTGGGATGAGGTCACAGCTCCCAAATCCCCCTGATCCTTACCCAAACACGCCGCAAACCCTTCAAACTCTCCGGATCCTATATAAAATATCATGCTTAATAAGGCTATTGTATCACAGCAGGGCCTGGGTTTAAGCCCCCTAAATCCCAGCTATTTCCTTAGGCACCTATTATTTGGTTTCCTCTAATGCGGGATTCTGGGTGTTGTTTGTACAGCACATTTATGGTGCTGCACCTCGGAGGAAATTCTTTCTTCTGAGGAGCAGAGCTGGAATCTTTTTGTCCCTGAATTTCCACCCTTATTTTGTCCACAGCCCTCAGTCCTTTTTCTTTAACTGAGCTGCAGCGCATGGGAGGAGCTGCAAACACACAGTGACCACAGGGCCTCGCTGCTTTGGGACACTTCAGTTTGCTTGTTGTTATTTAGAAGAAACTTCACCCAGTCAACCTCGATGCCCTTGGCTTTTCCTTCTCCTCAAAAAGCCCTTGAGAAATTTGTCATTCAAACCATCACTCTTTGTTTCAGGGTTTAATATCCATCACTGGAACATCAAAACTCCTCCAGAAATGCTGGGAAGACCCACATCAGGATAACATGAAAATGAAACAATGACAGCTACTGAATGACAGGACTTATATTTTGACCACTTATTTTTGTTTTCTGCCTTTTATCCAAGACAGAGGAAAAACTGAGCAGAACAGTGTGAAAACAAACAGCAAAACTCATCCCTGCAGCCTCAGCCAACTTCTCCTGTGATCTGGGAAAAATACCCCATTGCCCACATCTTCCCCTGCAGGCTTCCCTCTCTAATTTACTGCAGGGAAAAGAATAATTATTCAGGTACTGTTGGGTCAACAGAGGACTTATAAAGTCGATGAGAATGACAAATGTGACACTCTACCCCCGCTGAACTCCTCTGCAGGCAGCTGAAGCCAATCCATCAGCAGATGCAGCAGCATTTGTTTCTGAAACATCTGCTCTGTATCAATATGCAAATCACACCAGGAGATTCTGATCTCAAAGCCTCATGGTTTTTTGTTGTTGTTGTTTCAAGGAACTGGAACCAGCCACTGCTCAGAGTTACTTTTTCTTTGATTTTTGACTATTGCTGCAATACTCCTGGAATATTCAAATATTAACTCGTCAGGGTTATTCTGAGGAGCACTTTTAGTTGTTTGGTTTTGTTTTGTTTTGTTTTGTTTTGTTTTGTTTTTTTGGGGAGTCAAAGTATTTTCTTACCAGGGGGATTTAAGCCTGGTGAATTCTGAATCAGACCTTAATTGTATCCCTTGTCAATCACTTTTAATCCGAGTGGCAGTTGGGGCAAGGAGACCTCACATGTTTTGGCAAGTCAATGGTAAAATGACTTGGAAAACAGCAAGGCAAGCTGATACTGTGATTAAATAGCCAACAAGGGACTCAGTTCCCATTCTTTGAGGGAACTTTCTCCAAAATATGCCAGATCTCCTTTCCAGAAGATGATAAATACATTTCTGATGCAATAAATATTAAGGCTCCATTTTAAAATGGACTGGAATCCTCATCCCTGCTCATGACTGCAGAGTGCTCAGCTCTTCTGGGAACCAGATCATTTATTTTACTGCTTAAATGTGGATTTGGGGGCTCCTCTTTGTCATGTTCTTGACATGGTGGTTGAAGTGATAGAATAAAGACATCCCATGGAGAAAGAAAGCAACCTAAATGTATTAAGTATTTTTTAAAATATATTATCAGTGAGGACCTAAATGTGGGTGGATGAATATTGTGCAACACAATATTTAAAGAGGTTTTTTTTTTTAATTTGGAGTGTTTCTCCCTGTCTTTAAATATTTCCATCCAGTTCTTCCAGTGTGAGAGAACTTCTGAGCCAATGTTTGAGAGCCACAAAATGTAATTCACAAGTAATTATTGTTATAAGAGAAAAAAACCCAAAAACAACGTAGTCATGAGCTGGTTTTCCTTATCTAGAGAGAACAAAATACGAAAAGGAAATAAATAAATGTCTTTTTAGTGGAAAAGGCTCCTTGTGGGAAGATTCCTGCATCCACAGCAGGATCTGCAAAATCACTTGGAGTGGAGGAGGGGGAAGGGAAGATGGGCACGAGCACTTGGAAGGATCGGTGACCTAGAAAAGATTTTTAAAATTCCTTCACTTCTCACCATCAGATAAAAGCGGGGACAAAAAGCGAGTGACTCATCTTCTCTTGTTCCCTTCTAATAGTTTCCTAATGAAGTAATTATCGTGTACTCGTTTGGGAACACACAAAACAAACGGCCAGACATGAAAATAGAGAGGAGGGGGAGAAGCCTAATTAGCTGATCCTGCCTCCCTGTGGATCTATTCCCACTCACACCCTGCACGGATTACGCCAAAAATTTCCCCAAATCCGATTTTTTACAGATTTAATGCCTGGCCACACGTACATGTAATTACCCACTAATCAGTAGGATCGATTTTGTAGCTGAACACACAATGAAATATATTTATCTGCTGTGAAAAGGGACATGTAAAACCTATAGGAGGAGGTAATTCCTTAATATCAGTTATTAGTCCAAATAATAGATCTAAAATAGATCTAAAATGGATGTAATAGAGTTAAAACCAGCCAAACCCACAGGCACACAAATCTGAAATACAAGCAGCAAATTTCTTGTTTTTTAACAGAGCCCATCACAGCTACAGCAAAATCCACCAGGAGCACATTCCTGTGAGACCAGCAGTAAAAAGGTCTCAAGGAGATGTCAGGACCAAACCTTTATGAGAAAAAAAATCTTCAGAAGAACAGAAATTAATGTAGTTGAGGAACTTTTTGGGAATTGTGGCCAAAATTTGGAGCAGAAGGGGAAATTCCTGTGCTGATGTGTACGTTGCACTTGATTGTTTTTTCCAGAGTTTTCAGAGCTGGGTTTTAATTTGGTTTAGGACAATTTTCCTTTAGGGAAGGACAATTATATGCAGTTTTAGGGGGAGAGGATGGAATCATTGCTGGTGGTGGAATGTGCCCAAGGCAGATGAACCCTGAGGGCCAAAGCTTCTTCCTCACAGCCACAGGTGAAATTGGCCCATGATAATTCCAGTGTTTTGGGTTTCCAAATATCAGGAATCTGTTTCCCCATCTGCAAAGGGGTTGGATTTGTCTTTTGGAAAAATCTTTAGAGTACAGGGGTGAAGAAATGTGATATGCTTGGTGGCCACTAATCAGTTACAACCTTTGCCACCTGTTTTGGCTTTTACTTTGCAGAAGTGGAAATGAAAATCAGTGAAGGAAGAGATTCAGTTTTTCTCTAAGAACAGTTCCATCCATCCATCCATCCATCCATCCATCCATCCATCCATGAACCAGTAAAAACAATATGCAACAATATAAATATTTATTCAGCTAGAAAAATCACTGTCTTAACAACTGAGATCCTTAAATCTTTTTTATCTTTCGGAGCCGAATGAGCCAAAAAATCTAATTAAAGATGAAAAGTGAATCAACAACTTCAGCTCTCCAAAGCTGCAACACAAGTCCATCTTAGTTAGCAGAAGGGTTTTATCGTGACAGCTGCCCTGCCAGATTTTTGTTAAGGTTTAAACTGCCTCCAAACAATTTTCTTCCCAGGAAAACCCCTCTGCCTTGATGTGTGCACTGAGAAGAAAGCCCTTATTCTCAATTTTCCATCATCCGTGTGCATGGGCAAATTCTCCCTGGCTAACCGAGTGTGAATCCAACAATTCTGGCTGAGCTGCAAAGGAGAAGTGATCCCAAATATTATTATGGAAGAGGAGAACACAGCTCTGGTGGAGATGGTTGGTGGATCACAGCAGGTTTTGAATTTTCCTTTCTCCTTTTTTCTCCCCTTTCCATTCTCCCTTGAGTTATCCTCCCAGAAGGGCCCAGCATTGCCAAAACCAGGGTCTGGCAGGGCAAGGAGATGAATGTTGTGTTTTTAAAGTTAACAGAAGTTGGTTCCTCAGGGTTCACGGCGGTGTCACCGCGTGCGCCGAGCTCCTACGCGTTTTGAAACTTGATCTTACACCTTGCCTTTTATGAAGATGAAATCCTTGGCAGGTGATTATTTTGCTTTCTCACATCATATCAGACGCTTTAAGCACCAGTCTGCCTGCTAAGAACCAGCTGTTGGGGAGTGAAAAAAGGGAAAGAAAGGGCTCAGAAAGCCCAGACGTTCAGAAACCCCGCAGCGGCAAACTGCGGCTATCCTCGGAGTTTTCCTTAGGTTTCATTGCAAAACAGGGACTGCAGGTGTTTTAAAACACTGGTCCCTGGATCAAAGTTAAATTAGGGAAATGTAGAATGAAGCAGGAAGAAAAAAATTCTTTTCCTGTAAAAATCAGGGAGGAGTAGAGGCCTGTAACTGCAGCAGTGATCCCGTATTTATGATGGAGATGATCTCCGCAGTTACACAAATGTGGGGCGAGGTTTTCCTGTTCCTTTGGTAGATAAAGCTGGGATAAAACTCTCTTCAGTCCTTCCAACCCTGCTTTGAGCCCAGCTGAGCTTATTTAGCTGATTCCAGTGCAGTCCTGCACATGAAGTGAATTTCTGTGCTTGGAGAGAGGAGCCTGTCCCGGCTCAGCACAAGGGAAGGGTTAATTATAGTGCTGGGAGGCTCAGAACTGGGAGCATTTCCACATTGGGAACTCTGCCTTTCCATGTTTGTCTTCTCCAGAGGCCTTGCTCTGGTCCAAATGAGTCAGGAGATGGGCAGGCCTTTTTTCCAGAGGGACATGAAGAGCAGGGGGTGCCTTGCACCCACCCAGCTCACCATCCTCACCCTCAGCTGCCACTGCACCAGAGATCTGGAATAATTGTCCTTCATTCTGCCACTTTGCCCCCCAGGATAGGGCAGGAGACAGCTGACAACGTGCTAACCCTGATCACGGTGACTGCTTAAAAATATCTCCACTTTTATAAGAAACCTTCCCTCTGAGCAAGCCAAGGAAGATTGTCCTGGACATTCCCACCCTGAAGGGGAGGGCAGAGATGAGAAACCCCTCAGTGAAACAGATGTGCTGTGGGAATTCCTCTCTGGGAGCAGTGGGACTAAATGGGACATGTCACGTAGTGTGAAACTCCTTGGCAATGGCTGCACAGGGTTTCCTTCTCTGTCTGATAAAAATAAAGTTCTTCATTTGCCAAGACTATCAGAGCAACTGTTTGCTCTTCTCTAGGACCAAAGGAAACAGTGTTTCTTCCACTGTCAACAAAAGGAATATATTTATGTCTCAAACCTGCTTTTCCACGTGCACACACCCCCTCAGAACGCTGATTTTAAATCACTCTGAAACGATTTCAGTGTCTCTGTGCTGGATGTTCATTTCCTTAGAAAAGCAACAGCAGGACGATTTTTCCCTGGTGCATCTCCAGAATTTGGCCCAGCTCAGGCTGCTGAGCTGTTTTTCCTTCCTTTCCTCCCTCTAAATGTAATTGCTTGCTTTCAGCTACTGTGAGCCCGACCCAAATCCCACTGTGGTCCATGGAAACCTCGTCTGGGCCAGGCTGGGCTGGGTTATAACCCAGCCTTGTGGCAAAAGGGAACTGCAGGAGGAATAATTTTGGGACAGCTGGGCTAGCTCTGGTACCAGGTCTCTTCATTGCTTGTCTTTATTAGCTCATTAAGCACAGAACAAGAGGCTGCTGCTGTCTGACCACAGCAAACCTCACAGGAACATTACTTTCTCTAGAAAAACACATTTGGATGCTCTGGTAGGAAAACAAGCAGAAATCCCTGATGGAATGGGATGCTGCTCCTGTTTGCACTCTGTCCTCGGTGGATACAAGGAAAGCATTTGGATTATAAAATAAGAAAAACTATGTCAGTCCCTTAGTTAATCCAAATAAAAATCTGAGGGAATTAGAAGCTGGATGTGTTTGAACATCAAATATGCCAAATGTAACATGTTTGACATCACAGTCTTTCATGAAGCAAAAAAAAAAGCAAATAAATTAATTTTTTGTTTTGGCGAAAGTGTGGTCAAATTGATTTTATTCTTTGGGGCTAAGATTAAGGCATTGCTGACACATCAAGGAACTCCTGGTTTGTTTATCCTAGATTTGGGCAAGCTTGGAATTAATTGCTGGAATAGCTTTCTTGGACAGCAATTTTCCCAATAGTAATTAATTCATTTTATATGGAGATTCAGAAGATCACCTGAGTATGAGTGAGATAAATCCTACCACTGTTTAAATAATATCTCCAGCTTTTCATCCTGAAGTTTCACCCCAATATATAAATTTTCTCTTCTCTCCCTGTGTTCTCTCTTTGCTTGCAGGGTCTGCAATGTCCTAAGAGTGCCCCAATCCCAAATACACCCCCACCCACTGCACACAGCACAGGAAACTGAAACCCTGGATTTTCCAAGGGCAGCTACACCCTTTTGGGAATTGTTTGGAGCTGTTGTCACATTTAGGAATGAATATTAGAGAAAGAAATCTCTTTGTAAGCGTTTTGGGGACCTGAAGCAGGGACACTGCAAACAGACGTGTCACAGCACCTGGGAGCATCTGCTGGACACTTCCACCCCTGGGGTTTGGCCTGTTTTGCTTTAGGAAGGGACAGAAATTGTTTATGCAGCTCTAAAAACTGCTTTGAAAGGTGCTGTGAAATGTTGATTATCAGTTGAAACCCTGTGCTTTAAAAACTGGGATTGATTAATTCCTGCCTCTGCATGGTCCTGTGTGTGTGCATGAGGTTGCAGTAAAAGAACTCATTTAAGGCATTTAATATGGAAATTTTAATTTGGAAATTACGGTTTTTATGTGGAAATTGTGGTTCTTGTGCAGACACTTTCAAGAAGTTCTTGATTTCTCACTGGTTCTGACATCCAGTGACTGGATTGAGGAGAGCCAGAATGAGATGAAAATGATCATTTCTTTCTCCCACTCTACAGTGCAGGACCTGCAGCACTTGTCATAACAGGCAAACAAACAAACAAAAAAACCCAAAAAACCCCCAAAATTTGTAGTTGAAATCCAGCCAGCAAACACCAGGAAAACAAATTGTTTCATTTCCAAGATACCCTCAATATTTTCTCTTGGAAGTAGAAACAAGGATTTCTTCTAAAAGTGAGTCCACAAGAGCAGCACATTTGTAGGTGGCAGGCTCATTATTTTGCTACAGGGGGATAAATCAGGGGCCCCTTTGTTATTTTATTTTTGCAGTGTACTTTAAAAATACTCACACGCCCACTTAGTGCTTCCTCATCGATAACACCAGCGGCAGGGGGGAGCCAGTGTCACCTTCCATAAACAGGTACTGTTGACATCCAGCTTGTAAAATAGAATTATTTCAAATAGGGTGAGAGCCAGCTCAGGGAAAAGGTGCAGATAATGCTGCCTTATCAGACAATATTAGCCAAAAAACACTCCTGCCTGTTTGAAGTCCCGCATTTGTCTGATCCACACACACTTTGTTGAGCCGTTTCCAAAACTAACAGTGTCTCTAATTGGTTGTACGGAGCAGACAATGATGTTCAGGAAGATGAAAATAATATTGGCCCAACGAGATGAGCTTTGTGTGTAGAGGTTGTGGATTTTCTGCTCCAGCTCGGGTTGGAGTCACAAGAGTTGACTGCAGCCAGCGCTTAAATGAGATTTAATGAAGCTGTTTGGCTCAGGGCAAGGTAACCAGACACACACAGAGCGTGGAGGAGAGAGTGCTGCTAATGCTCACTAGAGCCTTTCCAAAAAACCAGATTGTTTTTTCCTTAAAAACAGCGTGGAGATGATATAATTCCTGAATTTTTATGAGGTTTTTCCCAGGGGTCTGGAGATGGTTTCATGTGCAGCGAACACGAACTCGGCGAGGGGAAAATTGCAGAATGCTGGAAAACCCACCAAACCAGAGAGCCATTATAAGAAAAAAATTGTGGGGAGGGTTAAAGCTTGGAA
Source organism: Parus major (assembly GCF_001522545.3). Classification (NCBI taxonomy): domain Eukaryota; kingdom Metazoa; phylum Chordata; class Aves; order Passeriformes; family Paridae; genus Parus; species Parus major. Next base: position 2,743,927 of record NC_031780.1, read on the forward strand.
AAAGAGAGGGGAGAAATGGTGGCATCCCAGATTTCCAAACATCATTAAATGTATTTTACTCATGGAGCCAGCGGTTGAGGGTTGGTGCTGTGGTATTTCACTGCAGTGGAGTCATGCCCATGGATGCCACCTCACCTTCAGAAAATACCTTTAAAAATGGACCCTGCTCTGTTTGCTGATTTCCCAGCCAGTGTAGGACTGTGTGGATCTGAGTCTGACTTTCTTCAATTTTCCCCACTTCTCATCCATTCCCTCCATTGCTAAATCCCCCTGGAAATTCCTCTGCGCTCATCGGTGAGACAACAAAGGTTCTGCCTGCCAAGGCAAGGCTTGGCAGACAGCAAAATATCTCATGTATTTACTAGGTGAAACATCTGGATTATTGTCCCAGCATCCAGCAGAGCTGTCCACTGGTGGATCAGCATTATTTGTATGCAGGGATTAGGATTTAACGGGATAAATGTCTCGTAAATGGGAATGAGAACAGCACGACAGCAGCGAGACCTTAAATCGAGGAGAGCTCTGCTCAAAAGCAGCAAATAACCAGGGCTGTTTGTATCTCTGAGGATTCCATCTTGCATGGATTTGCATCCCTGAAATTTCACCCTCTAAAATTAGTTTTAACCACCAAAAATTGGCCTGGCTCGGGCTCCAAGCGTGGTTGAACCACCGGCTCCCATCCCTGAAGTGAGAAATTTGCCAAGGCTGTCTTGAAATTTGGACACTGTTCATCAAAAAGTCAACCCAGTTTAGCTTGAAAGGTTCCATCTTGCAAATGAATAGAAATTAAAAAATGTTTTGTCCCAGGCCTCCCAAACTGGGTAATCCAGCTAAAAGTCTGCTTCTTCTCTTATTTTCTATCATTCCCTTCTTCCCCCCTCTCCACTCATTTTTATTTTAATCAGCGATTTTCATCAGCAAAATTCATTGCTTTGGGCTTGGCTTTTTCGAACCACACACATTTCGAAGAGTCACTTGCCAAGGAACATCTGTAAAAGTATTTCTAGATGTTTGGAATTTCCTAGCAGTAGTAGGGAAGTTTGGTTTGTTTGAATCTTTCACTCAGCAGGAGGAAAATTGAGCTCAACATGTTTATGAGTATAAAAGCCATCTGTTTGATAGGGATCCTGGAAGAAGACTGAAGGTCTGACTCTGAGATGATGAAGTGAAGAAGAAAGGTTTTTGTTTCCTGTTGCTGAGAATTAATTATGCTGTTAATAGTGTGTTAGGAGAAGTAGGAGTGCTTCATGTTATTACTTAAGCCCAAAGAAATAAATATGACTTTAATGAAAAGCTTTCCTGAAGAAAAATTCACCATAACTTTTTAAAGAGCTGGTCACGTACCCCAAAACATTTATATGCTGGGATGCTTCTCCATAAATGTGGTCTGGCAAGGGTTTTTCCTCCTCCTTTCCCATTTCTTTGTGGATAAAATATTGGTATTTTTGAAGAAAGTGACTTTGTTATGTGCCAGACCATCACCTACAGCTTGGATTTAAGTTGTCACATAAAGACTCTTGATGTTCCTTGTTCTTTGCTGCATTTCTCTTAGTTGGTGATGTTTTCTGGCTTCCCTGGGATGCCCAGAGGAAGGAGAGCCGGGAAATCAGATTCACCTTGTTGGTGGGAGTGGAAATTAGCAAAGAGAAATGGGAGATCCCTCACCAGAGCTGATAAAATAATTCAACAAAAACACCTGACATGCAGATCATGGGCGAGAGCTGGGCTGCTCAGAGCCATTTTTTGGAGGAGCTAAAATCCCTCTGCTCTTTGTAACAGGAACCAAGGGACATGAGGTTGTATTTTTACCACTGGAACTGTTTTTTTTTTTCCGTGTGGGGTGAATATACTCTGTACTCCCTCCCTAAAACATTGTTTAGATAATTTCGGTCAAAACGTATTCACCACAAAATGATTTTCTGATGCTTTACGGTAAAACAACTTATCTGCCAAAAATCAGTGATTAAAGGTTATTGTGAAGGAAATTATTATGGACGAAACATGAAATCAGGTGGTTGAACTACATTGTATAACTTTAAATTCATCAGAAATTATTAATTAGCAAATGTTTCTGCATGTGTTAAGGAAGCAGATGAACCTGTTCAAAAACAACTGGTACTAAATAGTGAGAAAGAATTAAAAAAAATATAATTTTGGCTGCAAGTGGTGATTTTTGGGGTTTGATGGGGGGGTTTGTGTATTTTTTTATTTTCTGCGGACGTGGCTTTGTGGTGGACTTGGCAGTGTTGGGTTAAGGCTTGGGCTCAATGATCTCAAAGACCTTTTCCAACCTAAATGATTCTGTGAATTCGTGTCTGTGGATTTGAAATCCACCAGGAGAGCCCAGACTGAGGCAGCCCCTAAACAGGAATGGAAAATATCCCTATTCACAGGATATCTGCAAAAGGCCACTCGCAGATCTCCTGCTCAGGGGCTCTGCGGCAGGAAGCCATCCCAACGCCCCTGCACAGCACAGAAATTTCCTGCCCTTTCCCCCTCTCCCTTCTTATTTCCAGCCTGGGCTCTCTACAGCTGCAGAATCCCTCTTTTAAAATTCAAATTCTCATGGCACAAAGCTGAATAAATAGCGAGGCTGGAGAAGGTGGGCAGCACCGCCGAGCTCCGGCACACACCGGCCTTGTCCCTGCTGGCACGGGGACCGAGCTGGGGGATTTTGGAGGGCTGCCAGCAGGGCAAGATGCCACCAGTATTTTCTTTAGTGCCTTGTAAAGCCCAGGTGAGTCCTGACACCGTCCGTGTGGACACTCGGGGCTTTATGTAGGAACTGTTTGGAGCGTGTGGAGCGCGGAGCCTCCTGTCACGGCCAGAAGGATTTGGGTGTACAAAGAAAAATACAGCTGAGCTAACAGAGCTTTTAAAAGAAGCTGACTTGGGTGCCTGATAGCCCCTGAGTAGGGCTTGCTTGTCAACATTGCCAGCAGAAATCTCTGAAATCTGGGCCGTCAACCTGAATATCCAAGGAGAGCCAAAATAACACATTATGAGCGTTAAAGCAGTTGAAAGCAAAACCGCATGTTTTCCAAAGGGTTTAAAAGCTCATTTGAAGTAGGGCAAAGGGTCAGAAAAGAAGGAGTCCCATTTATGGAGCTCTGGCAAGTGTTTCCAAATGAAGAAGCCCCACTTAGAACATGTACACCTCATTAGATCACTGCTGCCCTTGTCGCCGGCAGGAAAAGAGGAGATGCTCGCCCTTGCTCAGACCTGCAAACTCCAAAAGTTTCCCGACATCCCCCTGAAAAACGGGAAAGAAACAGCTCTTTGTTAGGAGGGAGTGGAAAGAGCATAAACCCCAAATGTTTTGGTTTTTTTTTTAATTTTTAAAATTGGTTTTTTTTAATGCTTAAGCAATAGGGAAAAAAACCCAAAGCTGGGCATGTTTTATGGTGCTGTTGTTGCTGGGGGCTGTGGTGTGCTGGGGCAGGGGGGACTCAGCATCTCCCATGGCAGGACATGAAGGGTTGATGAGCCAGGATGGGGCTGTGTGATGGAGAGAGGTGTGGGGGTCACTCCTGCTCCCTGCTGCCTCCAGCTCTTTATCCCCATCCCAGACTTCCTGGTCATGCTTTTGCTTTGGCATTTGCCTCTTTGCATTCTTGTGTTTCATCTCTGTTTCCCAAGAAGTGATGCCTTTTGCAATTGCTCATAAACCTGTCCCTGGCTCTGCTCTGGGCACCCAAACCACCCTTCTGACTCCTGCTACCCAGAGCTCCTGCTCCTTTCTGTGCTGTCCCACTTCAAAGGAGCAGGGAACGAGGGACAGGCAGGATGCTCCATGCCCTATTCCCTATTCAAAGTCTGAAACCACCAGAGAGGACCAGGATGCCTGGAGCAGAATTCCTTGTGTCAGGAGACTCTCCATGAACCTGTAAAGATGTGATGGAGAGAAGCTGTCAGGCTACCTGCCTCACAGGACCACTGCAGGTTTCTTGCCAGCACACCTGGCTTGTAAAAATCCAGCAGGAACCACCAGGATTTTGCCCCTCAGGGACTGGTTTCCAGTAAGTGCAGCCTTTGGTGTGAATTTCTTGGTTCCATTTTAAAAAGCTGCAAAATTTCCTTGGTGCCAGGTCCTGCTCAGAGTGGGTCCTGCCCATCTCGATGTCCCAGGCTTGCAAAAAACAAGGAGCATTAAACGCAAAGTACTCACAGCAGGTTTGTCTGCATTTTCCCTGGGGATATCTTGGGTGGAAAAAAAGGTGTTTCTGTTAAAAAGAAACACATCCCTGGTGCACAGGCTGGAGCTGAGAGCAAAGGGAACATTTTTGTCTGAGGTTCCAGTTAAATCACTGGCAGGACATCACTGCTTTTGGAGCACTTGAACTCGGATCCAACACAAATCCATAAAAAGCTGTTAAGCTGCGATGAAGGGGAGCCCTGGTGGAAATGAGTTTACTCCAGGCCTTTAGGGCAAGCTGCAGCCGCCTGCAGGGTGAGGACTCTGCTGTTCCAGGAGGGCAGACAGGTATTGCTACAATGTCCTGTCCCTCCTGGACCTTCCCCGTGTCCCTGCCAGAATCCCTGGAGCAGACCAGGAGCAGATCAAGAGCGAGCTGAGGTGTTGATCTGTGTCTCCATTACAACTCCCAGCTCTGACAGAGCCTGGAAAGGGCTCTTGGCTGGAGCAGCAGCTTGGGCTGATGGTTTTATGGGGATGAATAGGATTAAAAGGTGAGAGAACTGGAGGGACAGGGCGTGTTGTGGATCAAAGCTCCCTGGGGAACATCTGCTGGGCACCAAGCAGAGCTTTGGGTGTGTCCCTGACATTAAACAGGATTCCATTTCCCTTCAACACTGGCACAGGGGAGAAGAGTAGAGAGATGAGCCTAAACAACCTCAAACTGAACAGTTTCAAGAAAGCCTTGAAAGTTGTCAGACACATGGGGAAAACCCAGAATGAGCAGCAGCTGCAGAACATCCCAAAAAACATCCCAAAACCCCAAATACCTATGAGCAAAAGGGAGAGACAGGTTCCAAATGCATGAGGAGCCCTTTCCTTTTTGTGGCTGTGAGACCCTTTGGAGATCACAAAGACCCCTGGGGTGCAAATGCTGGGAGATTTTGGCCCAGAGAGGGGAGGTGATATTCCCTGGACATCACGGAGAACCTCTGCCATCCCTCTTCCAGCTTCCATCCATCATCCAGCTTCCCTCTCCTGGGCACCCCATGGGTACTGGAGTGGCTGCTGCCATTTGATCCCCTTCATTCTGCAATTCAATCCCAGCACAGGGATTGATTTAAATCCCAGTGTGGGATTGATTTCATCCCAGTATGGCATTGATCTAAATTTTTGCTCTGCTATAGAAACAGCTCTGAATTTGGGGAGATTTGGGGGGATTTATGGCTTCGGGAAGGAGAAGGCAGCAGGACAACTCACAGGTTAAATCCTGCAGAGCAATGCAGGGGGATGGCTGAGATATCCCAGATTTATTTATGCAGGAAGGGGAGAGCTGGCAGATTTGTCAGATTTTGGGATCGATAGGAGTGACACTGGAAGCTGGAGGAATCCAGAGATGTGTTGCTCTGCACCTTTTCCTGCAAGGCAGAACCTCCTGGCTCCTAAATCCTTTCTGTGTCCATATTTCCCCTCCCCTTTGGAAATCAGAACGGTTTGAGGGTCTTTGCATCTGAGAGTCTAAATTAAATATTGACTAAGAGGTTTCATGTGAGCTTGTGTGTTTTTAAAAAATCTAAATGAATCCCACAGGGTGAGTTGAGGGCTCCAAAATAGATTCCAAGAGAATAGAGGATGTGTGAGTTAGAGGCATAGGAAAAGTCTCAAATGGCAGATGAGTCAGCAAAAACCAGAGACCCAGAAGATGCAGAAATAATATTAGGGATATTAAAAAACTGGAAGTAGAGATAATTTTCCTGTACTAAAGTAAGGAAAGAAAGTTTAGCTAATATTCCCCAAATTACTCTTCTCCAAATATTTGTTGGTTGATTTGCTGTTCCCTTCCAAAGCCTCAACAGCCTGATTTTATTTTCCTGGCTGTGTGGGGAACCAGGAACAGCAGCAATCTGGATTGCAACATGAAATCCTATGGCTGGCTGGGAAACCCATACCTGGTGTTGAAGGGACACAAGCATCAATTTTTATTAGAGCTTTATTTGCTACTTTTGAGCAACGAAAAAGGTCTGCTACAAAGTGAAAACACATGTCCCATAAAAATTATTGATGTGCACAGATAATGCTGAATATCCCTTGGGTACTCAGGGGATGGAAAGAGTCAGAAAGTCATTAGTAGAGCAGGACAAAATAATTATAAAACATGTTGCTTTAGACAAATTGTAGCTGAGACTTTTCAGTTCAATTTTGCCAGTCTGAATTTCAATTTATCCTTCTGTAACTCACTAATGATGGACTGCAGGTTTAAAGGAGGGAAACTGGAATAATAAATTCATGTATATATATATATATATTTATTTTTTTTTATATTGTCCATTTGTGTGAATAGATTAGGAAAGCGCAATATGCAAAATTCAGTAAATATTTAAAGCTCTTTCAAGTGGTGAGAACAGAGAACTGATGCAAGTGTGAATTAATTGTATTTCCACATCTTTATCTTTGTTTTCTTTTCCCTCTACAGTATTAAAAATGGGAAAACAACATTTGAAATGTTGTGGTTCCAAAATTACAGAGCAGCAGACTTTTCTTCTGATTAAGAGTGACCATGTTTTAGTACAAAGTCTTATAAAAAATAGAGAAAAGCAGTTTTTGGTCATTTCTGAACCTAGCCACATTGAAGATCAGCAATGCCAAGGACTTGGTGTGGTTTTGATTAACTTTTCCTGCTCATTCTTCTTGTTAAAGTTCATTTGGAGGTTTGACTGATCTTCCTTTTGCCTCTGTTTCGGTCCTCCCTCGGTGCTGGGGTGGTTTGGGAAGCCTTTCCTTGGGATCTGTTGCTGATGGGACCTTGCTGGGCTGGAGGGGAGATGAGGGATTGGTTTTACCCAGGGCTGGGACAGAGGCACAAACTCAGATCCCACGGCTCTGGAGCTGGCACAGCATCCCAGGGAACAGCATCAGCCAGTGCCACATCTAAAAATGGAGCAGGGGCTACAAATACAACTCAGACCTCTCAATATCACCCCTAAGTCCAATGCAAAATGCTTTAAAAAGGTTTTCTTCCCCCTCCTTCTGACAAACTCTTGATAATCCCCCAAGAACAGCAGAAATGAAGGGAGAAATGGAGGGAAAGAAAAGGTTTTGGATAAAAAAATTTTCAAGGAGCAGAAGCAAATTTATATAAGATTCCTGCTTCCTTTTAGGTTAAACCCCCTTTTAAACCAAGGCTAGCCTGTCAGCACTGGGTCCAAATTCAAGTCATTCCAGGCTTGCCTAATTTAAAAAAAAATTCTCCAGGGCTGGTGTCAAGGGAGCATTCACAAGTCTAAGGGAGCCTATCCCTTCATCAGAAAACAAAGAGAAATCCTGAATATGTATGAGGACAGCCAGGAGCTTTCCCAAGCTCCCACTCCTCTCCTTGGGAATCCAAAAAGTATCATTTGAAATCTCTCTGGAGCTCTTGTGAGACACAAGCAGCCATTGTCCCCAGACCCAGGGCATGAATCACCTCCAGATTTCCCTTTCCTCTTTCCAAAGAGAGGATTTGCTTTTTTTTTTTAATGTCAATAAATACTCCTGCCTGAGGTTAGACTGCTGGGGACAGAATGCCAAGGAAAAAGAGCTGGAATGGCCCAAGCTGGAGACCCTCGAGGTGATCCCGGAGCGGGCACTGGGTGCAGGTCACGTTGTTTTGTTCTTGGTTTTGTCCCAAGTTCTCCAAGCTCTGCCTCATGGAGAGTGATGGTCCCACAGGCTGGAATATCCAAACAGCTCTGCATTAAAAGAAATCTGATCTCCCAATCCAAATATTGAATTAGGTCTGGGATATTCTCTTTCCACTTTCTTTTTCATCTCACATTTTTGCTGCTCCAAGCTCGGCTGTGTCACTGCTTTCTTTGTCCCCATGTCCTGCAGAAATGTTGAGTATCTCAGGCTGTTTGTGCTCAGATTTTTTGGGTTGCTTTACCTGGAACATTAATTCAATTTGTTAATTAATTCAACAATTAATTCAATCACCAACAAGCAAACTTCTGGCCATGAGTGTTTGGGAGTCCTTTGGACACATCCTCCCAGTAACAATTTTTTCCCTTGGTGTGTTTTGGCTGTGTCTCTGTGGGAATAAATGTGTTTTTTTGGTTTTTTTTCCTGTTTATTTTTGTTTCATTTGGTGGCAAATCCCATTCCCCTGCATGGCAGATTGGTGACCCTGCAGGGATTTTCCTTAGGGTGTTGAACATCCAGATAGCTTCAGTCTAATCCTGCTCCTGCCCTACTCAATGCCACACATTTTATTCCAACCAGAAGGAGGACAAAAATGAAATGAAAATGTGTTTGAACTTTTCAGCAATGGCAAATCAGCTCAAAATGTGACTTTTAAAAGAAAAAAAAAGAAAAAAGGAGAGGAAAGAGAATGTTTTCTGGTCACCAGAATTTAACTTGTGTATTCAGTAACTGGATTGTTAAAGATATCCAACATGGAGCAATCTTCTTTCACCTCCTTTATTTTTTCATTTTAATGATGCATGAAGAAAAACAGACCCTTTGAATTATGACAGCTTTGTGACGGGACGAGGTTTTCATGCTACTGTATTTTAATATCTTTCCCAACAATGGCATTTTCTCCTCATTAAAGGTAGATCAGGGAGTGAATCCAATAACACACTCCTGGAAACCTAAGGAGCTGAAACCTGCCCTTGGCTTTTCAGGAAGCAGAGGTCCTTCAGAAATACCAGAGAAATGAGATTCTATTTTTCCAAGGCATCAAATTTGTATTTTTTTTAATTTTTTCTTTTTTTAAAGCAACCCAAAATGTGCATAATCATATTATAGGCAATCAGGGTGCTATTCAGCTCCTATATCAAACAGGCATGTCATTAGCACAGCAGGCTAATTGCGGGAGCTTTCCTTGACCTGGCGCTCCAACACTGAGGCTCTGGGTGGCCAAACGATTTTCATCATTTTGCCTGGGCTCCACGAGAGCCGAGGAAATGGAGGGGCTGTGATTGCTGCAGCAATTTTCCTTTCAGAACAGATTGCCTGATTTGACACTTTAAGTACAGTATCTCGTAGCTGCCAGGCCGGGGAACCTTTCAAAGGCACCGCCGGAGCGCAGCCTGGCTTTGCCTGGCTCAGACACCTTTCTGGGGCCGGGGGAGGCTCCTCCTCGTGAGAGCACAGCAGCACATCATGAGAAACCAGGTGCCACCGAGATCAGGTCATGTTGTGGGGAAATCTGAGCTCCTTAACCTCTGCTCCTTCCCCCCAGTTCCAGTTCTGTAACCTCTTGAGTTCACAGCGAAGGCAGGAGAAACGCCCGGATTCCTCTTGGAATCCCCATCAAGAACAGGAGAAACTTCTTTTTTTGATCTCTTAGACTTCTTGAAAACACACCCTGTGCTGTCCTATAGGTCTGTAACTGGCCACCACCAAAGAAAAATTTCTTCCAGCTCCTCAGCCATGATGATGATGTGGTGATCTAAAATTTCTGCCCCACTTAAACCAGAAATTAATTTAGATCCTGACTGGATCAGTGGCCAGCCAAGGCAGCTGAGGAACCTTTCCTCAGCTTTAAGGAAAACCTTTAAACCTTTGAGGAAAGGTTTGAGATGACATCCTGCACCCTGAAGTCCCAGGGAGCAGAAATCAATAATAAACTGAAATTAATCAGGGTCGTTTTTTTCACCGGAACTTCAGCACAAAACCCCAAATTCACCAAAAGTCAATGGAGGAGGTTGTGATCAGTGCAACATCTCTTGGTGTAAATTTATTTAAACTGATACTGGATCCAGATTTTCTATTTTCCCTGTCTGTAAGTGAGGAGGGGGGGGGGAATTAGTTTTTCTTTTAAAAAAAGGGAAAGAGAAGGAGCTGAGCTGGAAGCTGGATGGGAGCCTGGAATGTGTGTGCACACCTGGAGCAGCTGCAGGTGAGAACATCCATGGGGCAGGTGGAGGCAACGAGCCTCAGAATCCCCACGTTCAGCGCTGCACAGAGAATTCCAGGCTGCCATCTCCCCAGTCCTGCCCCTCCAATGGAAATTCCCATTTCAGACTTTAGCTCAGCTGGTTCAGATGAGCCGTGGCACTATCAGATATTTGGTCTCTCACCCCACGAGGGGCTCAGCCCGTGCAGTGAGAACGGTTTATCCTCGGGTCTAACGGGATAATCTCGGAGCTCAAGCAATAAACTCTGTCAGCTCTGGATCCAGAGGTACCAGAGGTCTCCAGCTCTCAACTGGAGCTCTTTTTGTTCAGAGGGATATAAACCCGAGCACGTGTCCGCTGTGCCTTGGCAAGGGAATGCTCTCTCTTCTCCAGGCGACTTGTGAGTCTGCTGCTCTTGCCACTAACTCAGACAGTCACTTCTCTGTGGGAAGAATGGATTTAATTATATCACAGTTCCCAGTTTTATTAATGCTCGAACAATATGAGCATTAAAGTGAAATTATATGCCAAGTACTGCAGAGGCCACTGAAACGTTTCCTGTTATTGTGTTGTAATGGAGATTGCAGGAACACGGAGCTGTTCCAAGGGGCTGCAGCAGAAAATGGCTCTGAGCCTCTCCAAGATCCACAGAGCTCTCAGGACTATCCTGACAATAGAGTTTCTAGGAATTAACGGCTGAGGTGGCAAAGAATTCCCCTAGGAGGTTTGGGCATGGCTCAGGCACTTCCTTGATTCCCACTGGGAAGCAGATCTCCTGTGGCAGGGCTGGAGCAGCCTTGGGGAGGGGGATCACAACTTTCCCAAGGCACACGGAAACAGCGAGCTCGTGAGCCGAAATTAGGGACAGCTACAAGGTGTAGAAAGCCACTGCTGTTGAGACAGCTCAGCTGGGTGGCAAATTTCTGGTAGGAATTGGGGTTTGGGCCCATTTTCCTGAAGGCACCATGCTCCTGACATGTGATGTGTGCTCCTGACACATTTCCCAAGAGAAGGATGGCATCCAGCAGTGCCTGTGATTCCCAGCAGTGAAGAGGAAACCTGTCATCCTCATGGCATTCCTGTGGATTTTCATACCAGCTCACAGAATTTTGGGTGCTGAATCACTGAATAATTGAATCACTGAATAATTAAAGTTGGAAAATACCTCCAAAACCATCAAGAGCAGCATTTGAAAAGATCTCCAATAGTGACAAGTCCAGCCTTTGAGAAAACACCACCATGCCCAGTAAATCATATCATGAAGCGCCACATCTCCTTGTTTGAACCCTTCCAGAGATGGTGACTCCAGCATTTCCCTGGAGAGCCTGTTCCAGAGCTTAAACACTAAACAAATTTTTCCTAATATCCAACTTGAACTTCCCCTGGTGCATCTTGAGGCCATTTCCCCTTGTCCTAGCAAGAATTTCCTGGGCGTAGGAGGCTGTCCCCACCTTGCCATGATTTAATTCACTCCAACTGAAAGGAGCACATTAAACTGTAGCTGTTTCAATTCTCCTGGCTGTGCTCCTGTCCTCCTGGAGGATGGTGTCCTTCCAGCCTAGGTGTGGAATCCCTCTGGAATCCTCACCACCAAAGCATCCCAAAGCAGGGGTTGTGCTAATGAGAGATGCAGCTGAACTTCCCTGATTTCAATGGCAAAACTCCACAAGGATGGGGTTTCCTGGCCTGGGATTTAACCAGATTCACACTCAAAACCTCTAACAGAGAAATGCTCCTCTTCTATATTTTATCCCCATTCTTCTACTGGTCTTGAATGTTAATTTCATCTCTGCCTCCTATCTGACTTTTTTTTCCCCTCCATCCACCTTTAGTGCAGTAAAAATGAATAATTCCACCATTTCAGCTCAATATATTGCTCTGGAGTGAGTTCAGGGAGACATGCATGAAGATTGTTTCCTGCCATGGCCAGCAAGTGGTTTCTCTGTGCAAGCTCTCGTGATCACCTTCCAAGGGATTTAAAATCAGGATAAATTACAGCCCTTAGAATAAGGCACTGGAATACAAGTGAAAATTACAGTGTTCTCATCTATTTACATGGAGACTCTTGATAAATAATGAGTCAGTGGTTGCTCTGGACCAGGAATTGCCTGGATAATCCACAAACCTTTTGTTTTCTTTTTAGGATTTGTTGTTACTACCTTAGCTGAGAGTGGCTAGGGATGGTTTAAACTATAATTTCATAGAATCATAGAATGGGTTGGGTTGGAAGGACTTTAAATCTCATCCCATTCCACCCCTCCCATGGCAGGGACACCTTCCACTGTCCCAGGCTGCTCCAAGCCCTGTCCAACCTGGCCTTGGGCACTTCCAGGGATCCAGGGACAGCCACAGCTCCTCTGGACACCTGTGCCAGGGCCTGCCCACCCTCACAGGGAACAATTCCTTCTGAATATTACATTTTAATCTACCTTCCTTCAGCTTTGCAGATTGTTGTTTTTCAGGAGATGTGGTTTTTGTAACAGGCTCTATTTAAAAGATGTTTTGGAATAGCTGGGGGAAAACCACCTGAGACATCCCAGGGTCTTTGGACACATTCAGAACATCAGGAATCTTCATTTCATCAGTCTGGGAAGTGACAGAAATGCTGTCTGTGGACAAGAAGAATTAAGAACTCAAGCACTGAAAATGGGACAATTTATCCTGATACTGGACTTCTGCAAGTTGTGAATAGCACAAGAATTAACTCCACAAAATACATGTTTTTATATGAATTAGGCCATATGTTTATCTCTTTAGCTGGCTGTAAACCACATACAAATAACTGATTTCTCAAAATCTTTCCTTCCAGCTGGACACTCACTGGGATTTTGCAGTCAGTTCTGCACATCAGGACAGGAAGAATTGGAAGGAAAATCAGCTGTGGACAAAACTGGCAGAAAAATTTGGAGTGAGCTGTGCGCATGGGCAGGAGACACGGCAGGAAAGGAAAAGGAGAAGAATTGTGAAAGAGAGACAGGCTGCACACAGTAGTCTTAGTGTTTGCACTGGTTAAACCCCTTTTATCTCACATTCATAAACACAGGCTCTCTATATGATATAAACCACATTTAGCTGTCATTGAAAGGCTGTGATTTATGGAACAGGGCTGTCCCTAAGAGGGTAACAACACTTGGTGCTTATTTTGGCAGGTGCACTAATTCAAACTGCTGAGCAGCTCAAAGAACAGCTCATGCTAATGACAAAAGGTTAATGATTTTCGTTTCTTTTCCTTTCCTTTTTTTTTTTTTTTATATATATTGGAAATATTTGTTCAGTTTAGGCACCGCTTCGTATGTGACCCCAGCTCCAGCCAAGCAGATGTCAGCTCACTTTGCATTTGGCAAAAGCAGCATTCGAAGAAAATATTATTTTAGTTTCAAACATGACTAAATAGCCATCAGCATTGCTGGGCTAATAAAGAGACACCCAGAGACCTTTGCCTTTCCTTCATGTTTGCATTTAACAGGAGAGAAATGATGTTCTATTTCCCTAATAAATCAGAATTGGCACAACCAATAGGAAAATCAGCATTAATATATTTATTTTTCTGTTTATCTATCGGTTCTGGAGGACTTTTTTGTGATTTCTCCATGTTCCTTTAATGCTCTTGTTACCTGAAGCTTCTCTGGGCTTAACAGAATTGTCTGTAACATCTTAAAATGAGCACTCTGCTCCTTGCTATCTCTCCAAGTTATCCCATTTTCTATTTGATAAGTGTTTATGGTCATGTCTAGCAGATGAAAACTCATACAGGCAAACCCTGAACCTATTTTCAGCACACATCAAACCTCAGGATAGAAAAAATTGGCAGGGACACCTCCCACTGTCCCAGGTCGCTCCAAACCCCATCCAACCTGGCCTTGGGCACTTCCAGGGATCCAGGGGAAAAAGAGGAGGCCAAGCTGGTGGCCACAGTGTCAGCCATTCATTAAACCACACTCCCAGGCAGGTTCCTCGGGGTCTTTCATGGGGTTCCATCATCTCCCACCTTCTGCCTTATCCTGGTGGTGATGGACACCCAACCCCTCCCTGCTCTGTGCTGGGAGCAAACAGGAGTAAGAGAAATCTTGGGAGCCCTGCACCAGGCACAGCACTGGGAAAATAGCAAACCCCAGAGTTTTTAAACTTTTCTGAGAGCTTCAGAGGACAGATCCTCCAGGATGCAAAGCTTTGTTGTCACGAGAGTGCTCAGAGCAGTCCTGTACTGAGCACAACAAGGCCGCTCAGCTCGTGTGCAGCAGAACCAAAAGCAGCAGCAAAGTCCAACAATAACAACGAGGCAGCAAAACACTGGCCAGCAGTGAAAAGTAGGTCATTGTGAATGCATCCAAGAGCTGTATCTCCACAAGGAACTGGGCAGCAGCCAGAGAGACATTTGTCAAATTAATCATGGAAGATCAGGTGCCCGTCCCCTCCCTGTCCTCTCCTCATTAACCTTTGTCTCCAAGGCAAGTTTGAGGCAAACTCCTAGTAAGTGTGATTTTTCCTGGATAACCCAACACTATTTACTATTATTATTATTATTATTATTATTATTATTATTATTATTATTATCATCATCATTTTCTGAGCCACAGCCTTGCTCACAGTGCGGGCCACGTTCCCGTTGCTCAGCCAAGCAATCCCTGATACGGGGAGGGGAAGTGGTCCCAGCACTGGCTCCTGGCTCTTGCTGCAGCCTGACACGTGCAGAGCTGCTCGAGGTCCAGCTGTGGCCCCAGCTGGATGTGCTGAGGACCAGCAGAGCATCAGGGTTGTTCACATCACAAACCAAACCTGTCCCAGGCCCGGATTAAAGCTGCAAAGCTCCATGAGCAATTCCAATGGTAAGTGGCTGATAGCAGGAGAATTCTCCCCTGGAAAAATGGGGTTAGATTATTCCTTTTTAATGCTCTCTGAGCAGGGCTGTATCTAAAGTGGTCACATTAGGAAAAGCAGAAGTGAACAAAAAGCCCCTGGGGTTTAAGGAGTAGCTGTTGAGAAAGCTCGAGTCCATCAGCTATTTGCTGGGAAGGAAAGAAGGAAACCTGGAAAGCATTAGGAACAGAAAGACCACCAGACATGAAAAATGGTATTTTTAATGCTGGAGTTATCAGCAGAAGAGGTTCTCAAACTTTACAAGCAGAGTTTTAACAGTCACACCACAGCAGGACTTGACAGGTAAAATGTGTGCAAATTTAACATAATTTTTTTCCCCGCCGTTGGTCAATATTTCCCTGCCACCAAAGTCAAGAGTTATTTTGGCTGGGCCCCAACTTTTTCCTGAAGGACTCCTTTCTGCAAATGATGAGTAAATGATAAAATATGTGAGAGGATGACTAAAGCACTGGATAAAAAAATAGATTATGGGCAGGGGGTGAAATATCTGGTAATGCCTGAGAGTGTGGCTGCCTAGGAGAGAAAAAGACAGGCTGAGCATTTCAGTCGAGAGCAAAGAGAAGGATGGAAACCTGGATGTTGGAATTGAGGCTTGGTCCAGGAATCAAAACCCATAAAACACATTAGTTCTGGGGTGAAAGTAGTAAAGAGTCTACTCCAGGTTAGCCAAATATCTGCGGCTTCAATAGAAGCCTTTAGGAAAATATGCAACCACTAAACCATTTTTACTCGGCCTCCTCCAAACACAAAATATTCCTTTAGCTGTTTGAGGCTGTTTTTTCCCTCCCAGCCCTCGTGACCTGCCTCACAGGGCTGAGTCAGGAGCAAAACTGGGAGTAATGAAAAATCACCATCTGCTTTTGTCACCCCCCTGACCCTGGTACCAGTTTCACTGGCCACATTTCTTCCAGCTTGTCCATGTAGATAAGAAAAGCTGTGACATCGAATTCACTCTGTATTAATAATTTTATTTTTTTTTTTAAGTTATTTTCAGGGAAAATTTTGCACTGAAAATCCTGGAGCAAAGTGCTTGTTGTGTCTTTGTGGGAAGACACTTCACTAAGTCACTGTAACTAATAATGGGGATATTGAAGGAGAGCAGAATTTACTGGAGCACTGGGATTACTTTTGTTAAAGCAATAATGCCTCATTTGTTCTTATGACAGAGCTTTACAACAGTTACACAGGCAAGTCTTTAACATCCATCAACATTACTGTCTGGATTGTATTATCTAGGAAATCCCAGAGTCACTAGCCTACAGGTTGAATTAGCTGCAAATTCATTTCAGATTAGAATCCCTTTTGTAAATGCTGCAGTCACTCAGGCAATACCTCAGAGAAACCAGGGGGATGTTATTGAATTTTGTGTTAATAACTCTTTCCCAACCCTTTTATTTTTTTGGGAACTGCTGCTTCTTGAAAGGCATTAAGGCATTAAGCTGACTTTAAAATAACAGAAGCAAATAGTTAAAAAAGAGGGAAAAAAATTTAAATCTCCCTTTATGTCCTTGCTGCAAGAATGAAAACCTTTCAAATACAGTTTATAGAGCATCTGTCCCTCATTCCAGTGGCAGCAGAGAGGCCCAGAGCAAATAATTCAAAAATCCCTTGCCGTTTTTTGGCCCAGGTACCTTCTCTGTACCTTGGTACACCTTGGACAGACCTTATCTTGGAACTCTTGGAGCAACTCAGCTCCTCTTTCCTCTGCAGGGTGGGAAGGTCTCAGGAGGCTGAGATGGACTTTTCCCTCCTGATGTGGTTCTTGGTTCCATGAAAGGTTTTTGGAGAACCTGGGTTTTTCAGACATTGCTGCAGAGCACATGAGAATTAAACCAGAAATCAGAGAATTATTGCAGCTGTTCTGATGCACATGGAGGCCAGGATTGCTGAGCAGAGCTGGATTTCACCTGGGGTGCATTTGGGTCTCTCCTGGATTTTTTTTTTTTTTGCAAGTGGAATTCCAGCAAGGAATCCTGCAGGCAAGAAAGAGTGTCTTTGACTTGAGAATGTTTGAAGAAAATGAAGTTTGAACTCCAAACCACAAATATTCACAACAGAATCCTGATTTGAGGATTACATGGAGCCAACCATGGGGCAGAGCTGCCACCACACGACTGCTCAAATGTCACATACAGCTCTTGGGGTTTGAGTTGTCACTGCTGAATTCCTCCCAGGAAATCCTCAGGCCAAGGTATTTCTTGGCTAATAACGCTGAAAAAAGGGATTATCTGAAAATTCACTTATTGCCCACGTTACTTGTACCAACTTTTTGCATCTTGTTATAGAAAGAATGGAGAAATCCAAATGGAGGAGCAGATCCCTACCCTTGAGGTTCTTCCCAAGGAATCCTTTCCATGCAGGGCAGTTAGAGCTTGGTTTCAGTGCCACATTAAAATCTGTGTTGATGATACCCAGGATGTTTTCCTTTTGATTCTTTAATTTTCTAACCCATGTTATTTTTTTATGTAAAGTGTACTGCTGCCTTCAGAGAAAGAAAAAGGAAAATCTCCTCTGTACTTTCTTGATAGTTAAAGATGATTTTATGTTCTGAATGAAGAAATAGATTTTATTTATTGTTATTATGTTATTTATTGTGCCAGAAACTATCAAAGCATCTGTTTAACCTGAAACCTGCAGCCTGTTCTCTCCAGGGCTCCAGGACATCATAAATAGCTGTGGGTGAATGTGGGTTTCATTGATGTGACTTTTTTGAGTATCCAAGGTGAGGGCTGGATGAGCCTTGGAGCAACCTGGGATAGTGGAAGGTGTCCCTGCCCACAGCAGAGGGTGGAATGAGATGAGCTTTAATGTCTTTTCCAATCCAAGCTGTGATTTTATGAATTTTCTACCTAGAGAAGTTAGAAGTTAATTAATTATATTAATTCTCAGAGCAGGTTTTTGCCTGTGATTGAAGACAAAGCTGCAACTTTGCTTCCCTGAAGGGTGACTGTTCCCTGATTTATTAAGTGCCTGTTTCAGGTGGAGCACCCTGTTTTCTGGGGACCATAAACCCCCAGTTCCCCGTGACTGCCACCCCCTCCCCAGACACACACACACAGAAATAATGGCTATTTTAGCCTGTCATTCTCTGCAGCCAAACCCTCACCTCTGTTCACCGGGGTCTTTACATAACCTGACCTCCAGAAGCCAATTACATCTGTTTTCTTTGTGCTCATGTGTTTCTGGTATTGACACCAACTTCGCTTTCAACAAAGGGTGGGTTCCCATGAACTCCATCCTTTATTACCAGCTGGTTCTTATTAGAGATTACCCAATAAAAAAGGAGTAATACAGTCAGCAGTGTGTTCCTACATGTAGCACTTTTCCATGTGTTTCAATTTACCAATCAACCAATAAAGCCCTGCCCTCCAATGAACTGCATTCCATACCTCACATTTTTTGCTTATTTTGATAAATGTAGCTTTTCATAGATAAAAAGGGCAAGAATCTGGCTAACACTGTCTACTGTTAGCTGGAACGTTGATGTTGGGTAGATGAATTGGGGAATGCTACTTGATCTTTTGTCTGACAGCTTATTATGCCTCGGTTCCTGGGCTTCTAAAGTTTCTCTTGCAGTGCTCCCTGTCACTGTGCTTAGTTAAAACTTGTCAAAAAATTATCAAGCCAAATTTCAGGCTTGTTTTACTTATTTCCTTCAGCACCGGGCAGGCAAGGGAGGTTTTGAAAGGCTACACTCTCAGCGCTGCTGTTGTAGAGGTTTCTGAAAGCTAAAATTCCTTATCCAGCGTTATGTGTGGGATTAAAGGGCTCAAAGTTGAAAATGGCAGCCCATAAAATGGGTCATTTCTAGTGCAAACCGTTGGGAGGGAAAGCACAGACAGCAAGCAGCAACTGGATGGATTCCTCAAGGAGGGAATCTAAGAGCAGATTTGGAAAGTCGTTTTTTGCCACGGATCTTCTCTCCCAAAAAACTTTACACATATATTTAACGTGAAGCACTTCAAAAGTTGCACTGGAGGCTGAAAATAGCTCACAAGATTAAAAATGAGCACGTGCATTCCTTAATTTTCATCTTTCACTGGGAGGAGCTGAAGCCTTGGTTGTGTCAGTGGAGGAGGATTGTCATCCTCACCGGGGCCAGGCACAAATCCAGCACCACCAGCAATGAGTTGCCCTTCAAAGGAAGGTGATGGGCATTTGGTACAAGAGTGAGGAGTTAAACACTCAAAGTTTTATTTAGAAATTTTAATTTCAGCAAATTAATCTTGTCATTGGCATGCTTTTATAAAAATGCACCTACCTGTATGAGGCTGTGGTCCATGAAGGACTAACCTGGTCTCCTGCCTGCAGGGAAATCCAGGTGTGATGGATGATATTAAACCCTTTAATTCTCCCAAATAGACCTTCCCCTTGACCACTGAACTTGGCTTCATTATCACTTTGCAGCAGGAGAATGAAAATGAATCTCTCCATTAAACCAAGCTGCTGAAGAGGGAACTTTATTGTTTGAAGGTAGTTCAAAGTGGGTGGAAAAACTCTTTATAAAAACAAGCACAAACTCCTTAGACCCCCCTGAGGTAGAAATGTGCTCACTCGAGGCCTCAGTGCCTCTGACTCCTTCCCCACTTTTCCCATCACGGGCAGGGGAAGTTCAGCTGTAGGAGGACACGATCCAGAAAGTCACTGAGAGTTCATCACGTGAGGTGTGGAAACCTGACCTTGATGCCACACAGATATCAGCAAACCTGGCATTTTCCAGGCTGTCTCAAAGGCATCTTAATTCTGTCAGACTTTTAACAATCCAAGGCACTACAGCATCAACAATCTCCTTTAAGGTGACAATCAAACAGCAGCTACAAACCCTCACCCAGCACTGAAATCCCAAAGACCTGAATATATTCTGATGCCTTTTCCTTTTCCTTCTCCTTTGGATAATTTTAAGAGAAAAAATTCAGTCCCAACGGAGTTGAGGACAAAACTTTGACTTCCAAGGAGCCTCGTGGAAAGGTGGGGATTTATCTCCCTGCAGTTATCCTGTATAAATCACTGAATAAACACTATTTCCAGAACAAGAGAGTTTGGGCTCTGCCTAAAGCACTTCCCTGAAGTGTCAGCCTTGAAGATGAGATTCCTTTCCTGGCTGCTCTCCCACTGCCTTCTCCCAGGGCACAAAAATGCTGTTTCTGGGTGTTTTTCCCAGGGGAGCACAGCCTGGTTCCCAGCTGTGACAAATGACAGAGGCCAAGGTCCTGGAAGGGTAGAGCAGAGCACAAACCCGCTGCAGTTTCTGTAGGCACCGAGTTGCCCTGCTGCTGTGGGGCCAGGTGAGATGGATCCATCTTCCTGCGGATTTTCAGATGGAGCTGATGCTTTTGCAACCAAATTCTTCATTTCTAGTTGCAATTTGGAGAGGGAATCAGGAATAGGCTGCTCCCCCTCTGATACTCCTTCAGATGAAATCCTCAGTGGTGAATTTGCATCCTGTGCCCCCCAAATCCCAGTGTTCCTGAAGATTCCCATGAACCACGTGCTTCCAGCTTCCCAGAGAACATCCTGAATTCCCCAGCCAGAGCTTCCTCCAGCACACAAGAAGAGTTTCACTGAAGTGCAACAGTTACATGGCAAACACATTCCATTTAATAAATACATTCCATTTAGTAATTGATTAAGTCTTACATGAAAAATAGAGAGTTCTGCACAAGATTCATTTCCAGAAACTGATTTTTTTTTTTTTTTCTTTTTTTAAATAATTGGAATTAGATTCTGGGCTGGAGAGAATGCTGGGAATAGCTGATAACATTTTGACAATGATGAGTGAGGCTTTAGGAAATAAATACAGCCAGGATTATTCAAGTCTTTTCAGCAGCAGTGTCTCCAATTCAGTGGAATCATATGAAAAAATATTTGCCTTTTTCGAGTCACCTAATCACTCTAGAAAGCTGGCAGCAATTCAAGTGATGTACACTTAAAATGTCAGGCTAAATTATAGATTTCAGCCTTTAGAATGTGCTGTTAAGTATAATTCATTTGTGTTTTTCAACTGAAAAAATTTTGAACCTGAAGCTTACTAATGTGGGTTTTGTTGTTTATGCCAAGGGAGCACTGAAATAAATAAATGAAGGAAGAACAGTCAAAACAAGAGGACATGGAGTGACCAGCACATTTCCTGGAAATCAGAAAATATGAAAGAAGGAGAAGGAATTTATGAAGAAAGAAGGGCCAAGACGTGATTTTCCCCACACTCCCTGTCCCTGACAAACCACATCACCCAGAAAAGCTCTCCCTGAGATCACTTCCATCACACACCCTTGGCCGTGGCTGTTGTTTGTTGTCACTGTTATCCAACCTTGTTCTTCCCCACAAAGGGAACAGAATTACATGAAATGCTTCATTTCCAACTTCAATTTATTTGGCTTTTTCCAGCAGCCATTGCAGCTCAGCTGTCTTCTCTTGGCCAGATTAAAGAGACCTTTAATAGATGTTATTTTCTCCTTGGTGAAAATACTTAATGTGTTGTAATCAAGCCTCTGATCTTTTTTAATAAGCTAAACAAACTGATTTCCTTAAGTCTGTTCCATCAGACACCTCCTATATTTTAAACAAAGGCTTTTGCAAAGGAAAGCTGATTTTTGCAAAGGGATCTGCTCCACTTTCAACACCCATTCCAGACTTTCAGTACATCCTCTCCAAAACAATACCCCAAAGAGCCATTTTGAGCCTTCACTGCCTCAACTGCTCTCAGACCCTTCAAGATGAAGAGATTCCAGCTGGCAATGGAGTTTTAGATAATGAAATAATGTTTTCAAGGAGAAGAGGATGTCATTTTTGATAGGATGAGAGGAAATGGACTCAATTTGTGCCAGAGGAGGTTTAGATTGGATATTAGGAAAAAAAATGTTTATGGAAAGGGTTCTCAAGCATTGGATCAGGCAGTCCAGGGAAGAGGTGAAGTCACCATCCCTGGAGGGGTTAAAAGCCCTGTGGATGTGGCACTTGGGGACATGGGCTAGTGCTGGGCTTGGCAGTGCTGGGGGAGAGGTTGGACTCCATGTCCTTTGGTCTTTTCCAACCAAAATCACTCTGACCTAAATGATTCAATGATTCTGTGCAGTTTTCCACACCCTTGTTGTCGTTTATGAGATGGGACCCACAGGAGCCGTGTTCACGCTCCGAGTTCGCATCAGCCCCGTGGTGGCCATGGCTTCCCCAGCTGGCCGTGCCACTTGGGGCCACCACCCTCCCCGTGCCCATCCCAGGGACCACCAGCACGAGGCCTGCAGACAAACCTGGCACCACAAGGAGCACCTGAAGCTGTGCCACCCCTCTGCTCTGGTCAGCAGCAGGGCCCTGAGACAGCTGTGAAGAAAGAGAGAAGGAAAAGCCCTGGTGCTGGCGGGGTTTGTGTGGGGTCACCCCACAGCTGTGTCCCCCAGGTGCTGGCTGTGTCCCCCATCCCTGTCCGGGGGCTGGCTGGGGAAGAAGCTCGGGGGGAAGTGGTGGCTGGCAGAAAATAAATCACTCTTTGCCCCAACTGGTTTCCACAAACAAAACTTCACTGTCCACTGACAAGAACAAATAAACTGAGTCGGGAGAGACTGAAAATCACAGGGGATCTGAAATATTTACCTTGATACCTTATAAGGGTAATAACCACTTTGCTGCTTTGCAGCCACTGACAGAATGAATAAAAACAAAAAAAATCAAATCAAAAAACAAAACAAAAACCTACCTAAAATGTTTGGGGCTTTTGACTAGTCCAACCTGTCCTGGCAAAAGCATCAAAGCAGGATTAGAACAAGGTTTTAATTATACACACTTTCCCCCACCCCCTTTCCTTCTCTCCTCCAAATCTCTTGTGTTTGATTATCAAGATCAGTGGAGTCAGCCAGATATTACAGTTCATATAAATGATTTCATTCAGGCTCCTCCACCAAAGACACAACGAGCATTTTAAAAGCTGGAGGTGCCCCTTTTGCTCTGGGCTGTGTGTGCTCACCAAGTCCTGTTATGTTCCTTTCTTCCATATTCCTACAAGCCACATTTTTCAAAATTACCTGTAAGAGTCAGAAACTCATGTGTGCCAGCAGCTCCAGACAAATAAATAACCCACCCTGGGAGGAAATATCCATCATCTGCTGGACATCAAATAAATCCTGCTGGGTCCTGGGCTGCTTTTGCTCCTCCACGATAAAGTAGTGGTCAATAAAAACATGGGTCCATTCACTTATTTGGGAAGTATAAAACACAGCAAAGGCTTTGGGAGGGAATGACTTCACTTCTCTGTGTTTTTTCCTTGACTGCACAATTGCACCAAGGCTTTAAGTCGACAGTTGAAAGAGCTGAAGTTGCTGAAGCAGCGCCCGGAGAGATTTGTGTCATCTGGGAATTGGACACAGTGGGTTAATTGTAGCACTGACACACGGGGATTATTTACCCCTGGTGATCAAAGGAAACTCATCCCCAGTGGGTGAGGCTGGAAGGGATTTCGGTCCTGGATGGCTCTGACAGTTCAGGCTGAGCTCAGCGGAAGATGTTGGGTGTTTCGCCACGATGAGCATTGGGCAAATATTCAAATGTGGAGCCTTGTGTTGAACTTCTGATCTTTACAGTTGAGGTTCTCCACTGAAAGAAGGTCAAAAGTTTTAATTTTCCGAGGCTTCAGATCAGATGACAGCCTCAAAAGTAGCTTTGCCAAAATGCCATTTTTTAAAGACAATCTCCCTCCCCTTGTGAACCAAACCAGTTTGGTATCACATTTACAAGGATGAGGAAAGGGAAAAATCCTGTCTGAACAGTTCAGTGAGTGTCAGGGTGACCGTGTGTTCTACAGCCACAAAATTCTGTGCCTGACTAGTAAAGTGTGAGAAATCTGATGGCTTGAGGCACAAGGACAAAATCAGAATTCAGTGTTAATTTTTGGTGTGCTGCTTGTCCCTCGTGCAGGGCTCCAGCCTCTCCCAGGATTTTAAACAGTGTGTGACTCATGGTAGTGCTGGTCCACCTCTACCCTGAGTGGGAAATTGTGGATTATGGGGCTACTGCCCATGGATTTGTGAGTGAAAGGCCCAGCTCTCCCTGTGGATCCTGTTTTCATTAGCAGTTAAAAAGAATCAATTGCATGTGTGCGTGTGTGTGTAAACACACTTAAGAAAACACACTGATTTTCTTTCTTTGTTTTTATTTTCCTTTTTTTCTAATATCAGATATTAAAGTTTTGGTTGGCTTCCCACTCCCAAGTCTTCACAGATGCAGAGTTTGTTCATCCCAGATTGGAAGAACTCCCTCCCGTGTGTCTCCAAGGCACTCAGCCCAAGGATCTTAATTAACACCACAGTAATGAGCTGGGCAACCACGATTTTTCCCACTTCATGATTTTCAAATACTTTTGAAAAAAATTATTATTTTCAGCCTCCTGACATGAACTGCACCTAATGCACTTTGTTTTTCCTTAATTGGAGGAGTACAGCTTTTTACATGGAATTCACCTTATAAAGGATGATCTTGTTTTTCCTGGTCCATCTTTACCCCTTCCAGTCCCTCGTGTGTCTTGGTGGCATTGATTACACCCCTAAACCCCAACTCTCCAGTTTTTTGTGGTGGCTTTCAAATTTCTGTCATTTGGGAATTCTTCAGATTTTCCATATGGATTGTAGGTCACTGCATTCATAATTAGAAATCCCTAATTACAAATACAATGTGGCTTTCTGTATTTATAAATTCATAAATAAATAATATTCATAAATAGGACTTCCTAATTACAAATACAGTTAGAGGGAAAATATTATCCCTGCCCATGGCAGGGAGCTGGAACTACATGGTCTCTTCCAACCCAAATTATTAAAAATAAAAAATAAAAAAATTGATTGATGCATTAATGGTGTAGGCAGAAAGGATCATGAGACTGATTTTATTTTTAGGATAATAGAAGACAACTCTCAATTTTTTGTTTAACTAAGACATCAAAGACAGTGGCTCTTTTACATCTCCATTGGAAATCTTAGGAAATAGAATTAGAATTGACCAAGAGGAGAAGCTGCGTAACAAAAAAACTTCTTTAGGGCCTGAGGTTTTACTGTTCTTGATATAGCACAGTCCCCTACAAAATGCAGTGAATACACAAAAAAAGTCAGGATGCCTAAGATAAAAAAGTGGAAAATATGTTGCTGAATGATTTAATTTTGGAATAAAAGTTTTTTAACAAGAGCTTGTTCTCCAGGAAACTGCTGTTTGGGAGGAAGGACAAGAACAATTTTTTTTCCCCCTCTTTTTCTGTGGAAAACTCTGCCTCTGGAAGATGGCATCTGTGCCAACCCCAATTGCTGAAGGCTGAGGAATGTGCCTCAAAGTCCACCAAAAGCCCTCGGTGAAGAGGACACGCTTTCATTTCCCCTCAGTTTACAGGGCAAATGCCAAAAGCCATTTGGGGTGATTCCACAAGCCCAGTCTCTAAATTTACGGTGGTTTTTGGTATTTGGGTTGCATGAGGACCGATTCCTGCCTTTCTTGCTCCGCAGCTTGAGGTGGGAACGCCTCCCAAGGAAGGGAACACCAGCAGCCCCAGGAGCACCCATCTGCCTTTAGCTTTTCCTCTTTTCCCACTGATTTGTTTCTCCCCAGCCCTTCTGAGAAGGTTGTGACATTTTTTTCTGAGGAGGTTGTGAAGACAAATGGGACAAAATGTCCTGGGACACACTGGAGAAGGAGAAAGGGGAGGCAGAGCAGCCTCTGCTCTTGCACTAAAGGATTAAGGCCACAGAAGATCCAGCAAGAGCCACCAGGAGGAATTACACCAGGTCATGGACACTGCTGTATTTCATGTCCAACCCTGAGGAAAGACAGTTTTTGTTGCTGAAATATCACAGGTTCCTTTAAGAAACCTTATTTATTAAAGTCATGGGATGTTTGATAATGACAGCTTATCTTATGCTGGATATAAATGAGCTGCTGGAGTAAGAGCTGCCTGCAGAGAAACCCCACAGTGTGATGGTCAGATTCCCACAGCCCCAGAGAAAGCTTTTGGGTCATGGAAGCAAATTTTGGGTCATCTCATTGAAGACCACCAGGAGAGAAATGCAGGAACCCCCATATTTGATATTGGGGTGTTTGCAGCTCCTGCTGGGCAGGCCCACAGGCTGCTTGGAAGCAAACCTGGCCATGTGGAGACCTGGAAGAAATTTAAACTCCAAAGGGGTTAAATTTCAAACCAAGTCCATGTCTCCTTTGAAGTCTGCCTGACCCTTTCCCTCAGATCCTTTTGGTTTCCCACTGATGGGGCCCCAGAGGTTTAGGGCTCTGCCAGGCCCATGGCCCAGTGCTGGAGGCTGGGGCCAGCTGATTATTTGCATGGTCCAACTGGGAGCCATCCTTCAGTTTTCCTTGACAAGGATCCAAGGATCCTTCTGCCGACACAAGGAGCCAAACAGTCCAGAGGTGCAATTTGTCCATCAGTACAAGCTGTTATTAAGTTATCCATTGCACCCCATTCCCCTCCCTTGCTGTCACATTCCCGCTTCTTTTCATGCCCCTCATTTGTCATTCCCATTCCCAGGCTGAGAATGGCAGAGAGCAGGGACTCACTTTTTTGGTGTGGCCCAAGTATTTTCACCACAGAGCATTTCTGCCACCCCTGCTTCCCCTGGAAAATCCCACCTCCCTCATTTCCAGGTGGCAGATGGAGCTGGATCTGGCTGTGCAGGCCCAGCTCTTCTGATCAGCCAGCTCTGGAAAAGCATCACCTAAACTCAAAATGTTTTCTGCAACAGACACAGCCAGAGACAGTCAAGAAGACAAAACCTTGCTGCCTTTGCTGTCCCAAAATTACTCCCATGACTGGTCTGGAAAATGCCCCATGTCCCAGCAGGAAGATGTTTCTGCTACAAGATTAAAGGGTAAAAAAAAATCATCCCTTAAATTACTTTTTTTTGCTTTTGTCTGCCTAAATCTCCTTTACCCTTTTTAGTTTATTAATATACCCCACCTAGACACAAACCATTCTTGTCTTATTAGATTCCCTGATTTCCTTTTCCCACAGTATGGGACAATTTTACTTTACAACACATATTTCTGCTGTTATAGATAGCATTACATCCTACAAAGATTCATGGGAACTTGAAGCAGGAACTGAGGCAGAAATCAATATTATCCCAGTGAATTCTTTATCCCTCATATTTAACCTAAAACAATCCCAGAGATTTAAGAGATTCAAATGTAAAAAGCTTTTTCTGCAGCACATCATCTTCGTGTTTCCTCAATAAATTAAAAAGCTGAATGATATTTTATAGGGGATTATTTGGTAGAAATAGAGGGATGTTCCTTGATTTGCCTCTTTCCATGATTTTAAGGAGGAGCAAATGTCCCATATCCTAGGATGAGAATAAACTCTTTGCATAAATTACAAATAAATAGCTGGGTCACATTCTGAATAGATCTCTGAGGCTGAAATCCCTGCTTGAGAAACAGATTCCAAGATCATTCACCAAATGGTTGGAGCTTCACACATCTGGAATTTAAAGGTTTTAATGTCTCTTCTCCATAAATTTTAGCCACCTCAAGGTTTTTCCGCCACAAGTACAACTTTCCTGACATGTTTTAGTGCTTGAGGTTAAAAATCACACTTTGGCTCAGCTCTGTCAGGGTCAGATTTGTGGAGGGTAATTGTGTTGGACAAGATATCTTTGAGATTGCTTCAGAATCTGTCACTTGGGGGGAAGAAATAAGACTTTTCCACAGGGCCTTTGAAGAGGAAGCTTTTCAAGTGAGCAAAAAGGGCTGGCTCAGCTTGCAACAGGGGGAAGAAAAAGTGAAGCTAAATGACCTAAACAGCGTCTCAGCCCTTTGCAATACGGCACTTTCTGCAGCCAGATTAAGTGAGCAGATTAAAGTCCTTGCCAGGGTTAAGACCAGTCACCTCAAGAATCGAGCAAAAACCTGTGGGTGAGCCAATTTTCCCAGAAATCTCCAGAGATTTGCTTTAGGAATGGTTTTTCCATTCCTCTTAGCACTCCGTGGCAGTTTCACAAAGCTCCTCAGACCTTTCAACATCCAGCTTTAAAGGGTGGTATTTCCTATTTTGGCTGGTCGAGAGCTCATCTGTGCATCTCTGAACACGTGCAAAAGATCTTTTGCCAAATCCTCCTTTTCTCTGCCTCTCCCTTCACGGGGTTTAATGGACAGAAGGAATGGCCGTGCTCCATTTGCCACCTTTGCTTTTTTCAGCACTTTTTGTGCTCATTCTGGGAGGCTGCAGCCACTTCAGTCAAAGCAAGGAGGGGAACCACTGGCATCTTAGCCCGTGGTTCCAACACCTGAGCTCTTGGCAGGAAATAAAAATCCAGGTTTTGCCTCTAAAGAGCAGGATTGCTCTTGGTGGAACCGGGTTCCAAGAAAAACCTGAGGTATGGTCTTTCTGGAGGGAAGCATTCCAGAATTATTGCCTCTGAGTCTGTTTAGGGTCAAATTAAGAGCTGTCATAAAATACAGAGTTGGCAGGGAGATACCCAGTGCCTTGTGCTTCCAGCCTGTCTCACAGGTGGGACGAGCTCAGAGATGCTTCTTGAAATAAATGTATTAAAAAAACCCCAAAAAACCCCATTATTATCTCCTGGCTGTGTGGTGTTTTTAAAGCTCTCTCCTCCCTTTGCTCTGCTGTGGGATGCTCGTGGGCTGCAGCTGCTTTTGCCTTTGCACTCCGGTGTCCCTGCCATGCTCTCGTGTCTGAAGGTGAGCTATCCCAGGCAGATGCTCAGTGTCAGGAGGAGTGACAGCTCCGTGGCAGGAGCCCAAGAGCCCTGGGCTGAGCAGAAAAAGCCCCTCTGTTTGTTTATTTGGTTCTGGCACGTCGCTGAACACGGATCAGATCCCGCTCCATTGTGCTCCTCCCGGCCTTGGCTCGCAGGATTTGGATGTGATGGCCCAGGCCAGGAGGTTTCAGGGAAGCTCCCTGCGTGTCTCCTCAGCTCAGAGAGATCCTCAGCTGCTCCTGCAGCCCTTGTGAAGTTGTGATGTTAACCTCCATGTCCTGGCCACGTCCCAATGTAAGTAATTACAAACTGCCTATCTTATTTCAGCCTCCTATGTCAACTCCATGGAGTGTTCTTTGGCTCTGATGATTTTTTCTCCATTTTTCCTAAGCTCTTGCATAGCACTGCTTTGTTGAATTACCCTTCTTCCACCTGTGGTGGTTGTCCAGTACAGGATCCAAACTTTGCCCCAGAAAGAAATGAAGGACAGATAAGTTTCCCAAAATCCTCCCTGCACATAATGCTCTCCAGACAGTGGAAACATGAATTCTGCACGAGGCCTGTGCCTGCTGACAGGGGATGGATGGGAGCAGGAAGCTGGCTGCCCTGTTCCATCTATTTCCAGTTGATGGATGGCTCTGCAGCACCGTTGGCAAAAGCCATCCTTCAGGGTGTGTCACAGCACAGAGCTGTCCCAAACCTGCAGACATCTCACAGGGGGTAAAACCTCTCCCCACCTGTGTAGTGAAACCACAGAGCTCCTGGCAGAAAGGGAGCAGGAGGACACTCAAATGAGTTGTGTTTTATCTCCAGCTGCTCCTCACCATCCACAGAGGTACAACGTGGCAGTGGAGGCAAACTGTCTTCTGAGTCACCCAAAAATCGGGATAAACACCCCTGTTTGCTGACAAAGGAACTTTCCACTGCCCTTTCTGCCCTGCAAACTGCATTCTGCCTTCCCAGCCCGCCAATCTGCCTTATCAGCCCCCCATCACACAGTGCTCTCAACTCCAGATTTCCCCCAGGACTTAACATCCCTGACCCTTGGCCAGACAGTGCAGGAAACACGCCATAAAAAAGTTTAGTGGGTCTAGGAGCAAGCCCAGTAAATGCAGAGACATTTGTGCACCCTGAGAAAAACCACAGGCGCAGCTGCCCAAAGCCAAGACATTTACTCACCTTGGGATATTTATTATTCCTTTCTTCCAACCTGCTTCCTCGCTGCCATCTGTCTCTGAGGACAGGAGGAGCGCATTCCAGATTATCCCTGATGCTTAAAATGTGGGAAGGCAATGATATAAATGGCAAACTAGGTGCTCAGAGGTCATGGGCTCTGCTGCACATCTCTGCTGGCCTCTCTGCCTCCCACTGACTCCTAGCTTTGGAGCATTTCCATTGGATTTATTTTGAAATGAAGGAATGCTACTTCAGACACATATTTAATGAAAAAAAAAAACACCTCCTGCATTTCTTATGTTATAGGAGAAGGGCTTGAGGTGGGTGATGTGGCAGGATTCAGAGCTCCTGGGGATTTGCAGCCCTGTTGTGACAATTTACATCCAAGTACATCAAAATCCTTGGGAGGTTTCTGTGACTGCAGATCTTGTCTCTGCTTCCTTCACTTCTCTGCTCTTTTTTTCTGATTGCTGTGAATCAGAGCCCCTAACAGAGTGTTAGAGCAGATTTGCTTGGAGAAAAGGGTAAATTTCTATTTGGAGGTTCTGTTTTTAAAAATACATCCTGAGCAGTTGAACACATCTACCACAGGTGTGAAAATAGGCAAATGCACAAGACATAAAGGGTGAATAAAGAGTTTTCCAGTCAGAACAGGCAGCTGTAATCTTTTGGGAAATAAAAGATTCCTCTGAACCCCCTTGCCTTGCTGTGACCCTTTGAACTAGGACAGAGTGTCATTTGTGGGAGATCCTACAGCCAGAGCAGGCTGCCCATTAATAACTCTGAAGCTTCAACACTGGAGGGACAAATGTTTCAAGCTTGAATTTTTTTGCAGTTGCACATTTTTGTAGTGTAAGGCGCTGTGAAAAAGCACTAAGTGCCCATGTTTAGCACCAGAGAGAATGAGGAGTCTGAATCCTTCCTGTCCCCCAGGCAGGCCCCTCTCCACCCCCTGTCCCTGTCCACCAAAGGCCATCCACGTGAAATCTTACACTGAACCCGTTTCCTTTTTCCACCGCCACGGCCCTTGCCACATCAATGCAGCTCCCACCCTAGGATCTGGAAATTCTGTATCCCTTTTCAGTGATGGCCCCTTTGATTTTTCTTGGACCTGGCTGTGTTTTTAAGCCTTTCTAAGATAGCTGCCCAGGAGCAGGAAATTCTGTAGACCCCACTCTGTCTCAGGAAGAGGAGATGGAGCCAAACTCCTATTAGCTCTTCCTTTTCGTTTGTGACTGTTTGGAGGAGGGAAAAAAAATAAAATAAAAAAAAATCATCAGACACAAAAGATCACCAGGCCCAGGAATTTTTATGGAACTTCTTTATTCCTTTTCCTTTTCTTCCAGCGTTTAGCACAAAATGTTTCCACGCATGGCCCATGCCCAGGTCGAGGGTATCTCTGTGGGAAAGCAGAGCAGTTGTTGGTTCTAGAGGAGTTTTCAGCCTCAGCAAGTGAATCAAATACCTGAATCAAATTATTATGTGCAGCTGTGAAAATTGTGATCCTGAAACCTGATTACAATCGCCCCCCTCCCTCCAAAGGTCAGTGACAATATACAAAAGACTTTCCCTTCTCCAATGTAAATATTTCATGAAACAAAGATGACTTTCTCCCCGAGCCTTGTGTTTCTCAGGGAATGGGGCTGGACGGTGCCAGCAGAGTTCAGAGCTCACGGGAGGTCAGGACAGAGATGCGCTGTTCTCTTGGTGATTGGTCACTGGTTTTTGGAAACATTTTATTTTTCCCTTGGCTGCTTGTCTCCCTCACCTCACAAACCATTTCAAGACAACGGGTGCTAATCCCTAAAGGGCTGTGAGATGTTTTGTTTTCTAACAAACAAACATTTCATTTGACCATGGCCCTCTCCACAGCCATTTTCCATGCAGTGAAAGCCACACGAGCCTCTAACTTCAGATATTTTCACTTGTGTGTAGACAGGCACTGTTTTTGCCCTAAGCAAGGTATGCTGTAGGGACATATATAGAGAATAAAGAGATCTACTCATTCTTTGACTGGTTGAAATTTTGTTTCTCCAGCCAACAACCCAGTGAAGAGGATGCAGAAAGAACCCAGGTCTCAAGGCTCCTCACAGTGAGATCCAACCTCGGTTTGCATCTGAAATCTTATTTCCCCATTTTCTGGAGTGGATGGATCTCCTTGTTGGAGTAGAAGTGATTCACACCAGTAAAGCACCACAGACTCAGCTTTTAAACCATGCAAGGGGCTATAAACGGTAGTGGATGCAAATGTTTTCTGTCTGCAGAACATCTGCAGCAGCTGTGCTTTCCAGGCGGGCTTTGCTGACAAAATGTCAGCCTGGGCTCCTGCTCAGGCTGCCCCACAGGGAGTTTGGAGACCTGGGTTCAACCCTGTGCAAGGCACAGCCTCCCCAGGAGCCTCGGGGAACTGTCTGTGAGGACAGGAGTGGCGGATGGGGACAGCCTGGCAGGGTGGGACCTGCTGGATGTGCTGGGTGTCCTCCCTGCCCTCCTTTGTCCCAGCTGCTCCCTGGGAGCGGCAGGATCTGGTGGGACACAGCAGGAACACGAGAGGGGCACGGTCAGCGTGGGTGAGCTGGGATGGACAGGATGAGGATCCTCCTGTCCTCTCCCACGGAGCTGTGGAGCACACAGGTAGCAGCAGCAGCACCTCCCCTGCCCTCAAGGCTTGCTTGTGCATGGGATGAAAGCCCCAAAGCTGCCTGTGAACTTGGGCCTTGGGATTGGCAATTTGCTGGGCTCCCTGCCAAGCCACGGGGCCAGATGTTCCCAGCGTCTTTGAAAACCACTGTCTCAGTCAGTAAACATCACATCAGCCCAAGCTCAAACCTGATTAAAGGAAACTTTGGATTTTCCACTTAATGAAGAAGGGGTGAAAGGTAGGAATGTACAAGGGATTGCTCTTAGCCAAAAATGAATCAAGCAAGTCAGTGTCTTTATTTGACTGACTACAACTACTGTGTAACTTCAGCCTTGGTGCAGCTTCAGTGTAACGTGGAGAGCCTAAAAAACCCTTGGGTTTCAGTCAGAGGATCCTCCCAGGGTTCATCTGGTTCCTGAGGCTTATAAATACCCACATTTCTTCAGGTAAGAAACCTGGGCTGGAAAATTGCACCAGAACAAGCTGTTTGTGGGGAATTCCTGTTCCTTATTGCATCCACAGCTGATGATTGCTGGTGGTGTGACATTTACACAATGCCCAAAAGCA
The DNA here is from genome assembly GCF_001522545.3 of Parus major. NCBI lineage: Eukaryota > Metazoa > Chordata > Aves > Passeriformes > Paridae > Parus > Parus major. Next base: position 2,776,903 of record NC_031780.1, read on the forward strand.
TCCAAAGAAAGGTAACCAGGGATTTCAGAGTGGCACAAAGATCAGCTGCTGCACTCTTCTGAAAACCTGAATAAACCTGCAGGTTGTTGGGGTTTTCTGCCCCCTGACTGTTCATTCTCTGCCTGTAACAGAACAAGACAGGCTGGACATCTTTCTGTGTCAGCACTGCACTGAGATGATGCTGTTGAGGCAGCAGGCTCCAAATTGTGGCTTTCTCATCTTTATTCCACAAAGTCTTCTAGAGATGCTGTGTTCCTGAAACACTCCCAGCAGCAGTAAACCAGAGTGCTTGCAAATAACACAGATTTAAGCTCATCTGAGCAGCTTTCTGCAATGATATTCCAAGCTTTAGGTTCCTAAAGGGAATTTTCTGGTGGTGTTTTGAAGTGTATTTACAAATATATCCCAGACTTGGCAGACTCTGTTTCTGAGAAGATCAAGAGAATTTCCTGGCTTTTTCCTGGGATGACAACAAGTGGAAAGGAAGCGGATTTTGATGTTAATACTGCATGAACTCTCTGGGTGGATTTTGGTGTATGATAAGATGTAGGGCTTGGATGTGGATTTATGGTGACTGATCCCAGAGCACCCTGGCTTTGCACAGCCCAGGCTGTGGAGCAGCTCCTGTGGTGGTGAAGCTGATTTGATTTGAGAAGTTCCAGTACAAATCTTTATTTGCACAGCTCTAAGGGAGCTCTGGAATCATCCAGGCAAAAAAAATCCCCAAAACTCATAAGTGTCTCTGTTAAAGCCAGACCTTCTCACTGATTTTTCAGTGCAAGGGATACCACTGAGGAAAATAAGTGTGATGTCCCACCTGTAGGCAGGTACCAGATTTATTTGGGAATTGCTCCAGAGGGAAAGTGCAAGAACTGGGAAGAGAAAGGTTGGGGATTACAGCTGTTTTATTTCTTTATAGAGATCATTGCATAGATTTGTGCTAGAAATGGGTGTTCAGCGTTGAATGGGGAGCAGGGGCAGCAGGGCTGGTGTAGAAAGGGCTTGGGAGGGGCAGTCACACTCCTCTGGCCGCTGGAGAAATCCCAGTGCCCAGCTGCAGGTGGTGTGCAGAAGAACAGCCAAGATCACTCTGAACAGGGACTTAAAGCATAAAAAATGTGAGGAATTTGTAACCATTTTCAAAGCTGGAGAGGTGGCCAAGTGGGTGTGTGTGTGCACAACCACTCAGACAGCGTTACCTACTGTTGTTATTGCTAACTTTCAAAATCTTTCTTCCTTTGGAAAGAAGGTATTCTCCAATAAAAGAAACCCAGGAATGGAGATATTGGGTAAATTGCAGAAGTGAGGAGTTAGGAACTCTACCAAATCTCATGGAAGCTGTAGGGGACTCCAGGGGGAGAATCCACATCCCCATGTCAGATAGCCCAGTGTGACACCCACCCCTATTAACTACTTCAATAGTAGAGCACGGCTGTAATTTATTTTATTACATGCAATAAGAAAAAAACATTCTGAGCCCTAAACAAAGTTTAAAGCAGATGAAATCAGATCAGCTACTTGGTGAGAGTTAAAAATGACCGTAGGAGCATTCAGAGACATTCAACAAACCATTAAATGCTTTTGTTCCTGGCAGCCTGGACTGGCCAAGCCGATGGTCGAGGAGTAATTTATTGAACCACTTTGTCCTCCACATGCACATGTGTGATGTAAACAGAGAGATAATAAACAGCAGCTGGGGATCCCTTTTTCAGGCAAAAGGGAACTTGTTTGAAATTTTTCTTGCTCCCAACTGTAAAAATGTTTACTTTTTTTTTCAGGCTGGGACAATGGCCTGGGTATGGCAGAGCAGCGTTAATCACCCTGAGTGACAGAGATGAGAAAAGGGTGGGAGCTCCAGCGCTTTGTGATGGTTGAAAGCAATCCCTGGAAATCAGACAATGTCAGTGCAGTTTACTGCACATTTTTATGTAAGTAGTCAACGCTGCTATTAACAGCTGGACTTCAAAGTTCAGATGGAGCAGGAGCCTCGAGGTCTGGGCAATGTTACTTTTCCCCCCTCCCCATCCTTGTAGTCATTAAGGAGAGCTGGTTTACACGAACATCAAGTGCTGATAAGGATGTCTGAGTATTGACACCGAAATTGCTCAGTAAAGAGAGCAATTTATAGGAAAGCCAAGTGTGAGACATTAGTCATGCACTATTAGGGGACAGCGAGGCTTTGCAGGAGGAGCTTTTGAACTCCATTGGACTTGAACTTAATAAAAAGCAAATTCCAAAGGAGAGGTTTGATTCGTGTTGACTAAACATGTTAAACCAATATTGCTCTGCAGGTAATAATAGCATTTCAATTAGCCTAATTCTGCTTTAATTGGAAATACAATTATTCTGAACAATCAGAGCTTAATTGCAGGCTTATAACTAGTAAGGAAGGCTGAAGGTTGAAAAGGGGTTATTCCCTAATATTTTATGTTCTGATAAATGAAAAATTGCAAAAGATTGCTGTGATTGCAGCAAGAAAATTGCGGTGTAATAGAAGTTGTAATATCACAGATTGTAATAGAAGTAATCATATAAAAATAGAAATTGTATGATAATAAAAATATTTTACAATTTTAGTTGGCATGTCAAGGCAAAGAATCCAATCCCGGGAACTGTGTCTGACTGACACTTCCTGATTTGCATGGTGCTGGCAATCCCATGGAAAAATTATTTTAAAATAACCTTCTACTGAGGACAAAAAAAGACAGCATAGAATTAAAGTCACATTTAATATTGAGATTTAAACCAACTCTGAGTACTTTTCACGGAACACACTATTAACTTGTAGAACTCATTGCCACGGGATTTTATGGAGACCAGAAGTAAAAATTAATTGAAAATGAAGAAACAACATCCATCACTGACTATTAAAGTCCAGATACAGACTCCAGAGCAGGAAACCTCATACCTGCTGATTGCCAGGAGTTGAGAAAGTCCAGAAGGGAAAGATCATTTAATATATCCTGCCCATTACAATTTTTTTGGGAAGGTATCTGCTAGTCCCTGGTAGAGCTGAGGTGACAGCACAGCCAGGAGTTTATTCTGAAAACCAGGTTACAATTTTCTATCTCTTGATGAGCATTGGATTTAAATCTTCCAGGCTGTGAAAGACAAGAGTGGAGTTTGTGTGTGATATAAATACAAGAGCCTGGACCAGCTCCTGTGGTAACATATATTCATGGAAACAGCAAAATCATCACTGAGTGCCTTAAATAGAATAAAAATCTTCTCGAGTCCATGTCTGGGTGTGGGAACACAGATGAATTTCGGCATGTGAGGGACTTTGGGCTGGTGGTGGATGTCCTCGTCCCCAAGGTGCAGCCACAGAGGCAGGCTTGGATTCTCAGTGTGACAGCACCTGTTAATTGTCCAGTCAGGTATTACCTATTAAACATTTACTGCCTATTTCCTGTACATGTCTGGTGAGGCTCGCAGGAAATTTAGAACAAATTAAGCAGCAGCTGTAATCCCTCACACTCCCCACAGCCCCAGAGATGATAAAATATTAGAAATCGATGTCACGAGCAGCAGCCACTCTTGAGGCAGCAAACTTCCACCCCATCCCCAGCCTGGGCTGCCCAGGAGGTGAAATTACTCAGCTGGTATCTCTCCTCTTGCTCTGCCTGTCTCTCCACCCACACTTTTGGTATGTTTGATGGGGCTCTTTCATCCCCCCCACTGTTCCCACACAATTTCACATGTGGTCTGAGCGGGGCACTTCCTGCCGTTAAAAAAAGCAAACCCAAGCCCCCTGCAGGAACAGCCTGCGTGCAGAACACCCAAGTTGACAGAGTGTGAGAGAGAAGGACTAATCCATACCAGATGAGCCCCAGCAATAGCCCTGCTGAGCCAGGCCAAACACAGAGCAGAAGACAGAACAATCCTTTTCTTTCCCCCCCCTCTCTCCCCACCTCCTCCCTGCTCCCTCTTCAAGTGGACACTTCAAAACACTAGGAAAATATTCCAAGGAGCATGGCCCTAACTTTAAACCGATATTGTTTGGGTTAAGTTGCCTACCATGCAATGTTCTTTCTTCACTTTCAAAATAAACCCTAGGAAGCATTAATGCAAATACTGTATAAACACACATTCATTCCTACATTTTAAAATCTGCCCCGGCGCTCGGGCTTGGGTTGCTGTTTAATTTGATGCGAGAACCAGATGTATCTCGAAATTGCAGATCTTCACAACCTTCTTACATGTAAACAGGAGGAAATGTGATCTGTATCTGAGACAGAGACCTCCAGAAAGCAGCCCCTGGAACCCGAGTGCTTGTCCTGCCTTTGGATGTGCTTATCACAGCTTCCATTCCATTCCAGCTTCCAAATATCAGATCAAAGAAAGGAAGTGCACCAGAGTCAGATTTTTGGACAAAGCTCAATAAGAGCCTTTGGATTTTAATTTTTTTTTTCTCTACTTAATTAGTTTGGACCTCTTAAATAATTTATTTTTTGACATTAGAATAGGCATATTGTAAGTTAACCCATATTTTCAGTCAAAGACGGGAAAAAGAAAAATCTGATATTTAAATCTTACTGTGATGTGATTTTTAAATAGTATTAAATAGGTTTTGAATAAATACAAACACAAAATCTAAATAGAAGCACAAAAAATCTATATATTATATTTTGCCATTCAAATATCAAATCAAATATCAATATCAATATAAAATTATTCTTTCAACTTTCTTCTGGAGGACACTGCCCAAAGAAATTTAAGTTTATTAAAATAAATATGGTTTTGTAAAAACATTCTGGTTTTTAGGAATTCACTTTTAACCTAAATCTTCAAGCCTGGACATTCTTTTTTTTTTTTTTTTTTTTGCAGTCCCAAAGTGATATATTTTGGGTATAAGACTTTATGAAAAAAGAATCAAGCCCACAAATGCAGTGGAAAGTGATCACTGGAAATTTTTTGGTTAAAAGGCATTTTTTTTATTGGAAGAAATCTCAAAAAAATCCCACTACCTTCCCATAATATGTTATAAATTAAATGCTCGGTTGGGCACTTGAAAATGCAATTTTTCAGCTGGTGGCTGAGGTGTGGTTTCCAAATCATTCCTCCCCACAGGCACCCTGGATGAGCTGGGTCCCCCTGATGCCTTTGGGCACCCAGAGCTCCCCAGGGGAACATCTCAGGGTCTCACCTGGACCCTGCTGTGCTCACAAAGGAGCATTTTGGACCTCCCCAGGATATTTCCCTTTTTGAAGCCTCCATGTAAAGCAAATTCAGGGCTGTCAATAAAAGCTCAGAGTGCAGGGAGGGCTTTAAAGGATGCACCATCCCCTCGTGCCGGTACCTTGAGCATTGAGGGGAAAATTTAACCCACTCTGAAGACAAACAGCCCCCAATTTCTGTAGTTCAGGAATTTCCCCCTGTCTTGAGCACAGCTCCAACCTCTGGACGAGGGATTTATTTCCCTCCATCCCTGGCAGGTCCTTGCTCCTACAGGCCTGACTCAGACTCCTTTTTGCCATGCCAAAAGTGATGCAGTCCCACTGATACCCTGAGCAGCTAGAGCGGAGGCTAGGCAGAGTTAAGAGGAATAAAGGATATTTATTCAGGCTTTCAAAGCCCCACCCTGGCACTACCAGTGCTGCAATCCTTGCCCTGCCTGGATGGCTCCGAGGTGGAAGCAAAAGGAGAGCCTGGTCATGAGATGTCCCATTTTTATGAGATTTTACTCCATCTGCACACAGGAGTCCTGCTTGCCCACCCTCCTTTTCACGTTGTTTATACTTTGAGCCTGAAGTTTGAAAAAATTGTCCTTGAGTCCCCAACTGGAATAGGATTGTGGTGCCTTCATCCCCCCCTGGAAACATCCTGGTAACCCTGAATAAAAGCTGCACACCAAAGAACAGAAAAACCAAAAATTTAAGGTATCACCACGGTGGCCAGAAGGAGCTAAATGCAGCCTGTTGGGTCACAGATCCACTTCCACAAGGAGTGCCTGGATATATATTTACACAATCCCACACCCGATGACAGCTCCAGGGCTATTACACCCCGACGAGCAAACAGCTCCCGTTAGAGCTCGGCTTCGCTCCCCGCTCCTCACAACAGGCACAGCAACCATCCAAAAGCTGCTTGCCTTTCCCTTTCACATCCCTTCTGTGCTCATGGCCAAAAGGAGGAGGAAAATTCCCCAAAGGAAGAGCAGAAGCAGAGGGAAATGGCATTAATCATGTGTGAGGACGCCTGGGAGATGATGTCAGCAGGCTCCCTCCTCCCTGAGAGGACGGGACACAAATCCGCTCTCCACTGCTGTTCATGGCAGAGAGATTTAATTCCTATTCTTGCTGTTTCAGTGCTGGTGACTCTCAGAGCAACTCTCCATCATCACTCCTTTCCTCCACTGGGACCTTTTCTCCCTCCTCTGGGCCGTCCTGTGCAGGGGGGATGTCCACAGGGACAGGAGTGTCCCCGCTCACAGCCCCATCAAAGCCCTGCTGCTGGCACAGCAGAGGTTACCAAGGTCTGTCCCCAACAGGTGGCCTCTGTGGGTGACTGCTCAGCCAGGGTTTGGAGGGGAGGGAACAGCTGGGACAGGGAGGTTAAACAGAGGAGCTGGAGAAGATGGGACTGGCCCTTGTGTGAAGGAAAGCAGTGATTTCAGTTTCACACCCAAAGGAAACATTCTGTTTCTTGCCCATCATGTCAAGGTGAGAAAAAGACTCTGACAGACCCTAGGGATGATCCCCAGAAAGTTCAGGAAAAACATGAAAGGTGTTGGTGCAGGATTCATCTCTGGATGCCAAAGCACTGCTTCAAAAAATGATGCATTAAAAAGTAAAACCATGCAGGCATTTACCTAAAAATACTTCAAATTATGAAAGTCCACTGGGGTTGTCCCAGGAAAAGTGTCTCAGTTGGAGTGGAAGAGGAGACAAACCTACACCTACCCTCCCCACAAAATTGATCCACACAGGAGAACAGCCAAAAAATCTCAGTGGTTGCTGATTCTAGGAATAATGCCTCACAAGAAATCATGGACAAAACTTCCAGACAGGCATTATCACTGATTTTTTTTTTTCCACTTGTGATTAAAATGACTGGTTTCTGTATCTTCTTTCCCATCTCCTCTTTTTCCCCCAAATCTGGGCATGTTCTTGCTCCTGAAAGCCCTGGAGACAGCAGTGTGGTCTCTGTATGTGACTCACCACAACATGAGCCATACCTATGGCCAGATCTCTCACTGCCCAAGTTTTGAGATTATGAGAGGACATAAATCACTCACACAAACAGGAGCAGATTTGTACCCTGAAATTTGGGCACTGAAAAACCAGTCAGCTAAAAAATATTACATATATGTATACATACCTCGGGTCCCACTTCTCTTACCATTGTTTATTGTGCTATCCCACTTTTATGTAAAGAAGGAAAAAGTTCACTGGCAGTAGCTCTTTCCTCTGAACAAAACCCCTATTCTCCATTTTTAAAGCCTGCAGCTGAATAAACGAGAGAACCTGGCCTTTCTTTCCAGGCAGGGGCTGTCAATATTATATGATGCTGGAGAAACACAGGGAGAAGTGAGGCAAGGAATGAAACACCAAGATTTTCTGTTTCAAATACCAAATGTCTGAAGCCAGTGTTAGGCTGTGCCAACACACTGAGGAATGAGTGAAATGTGAAATATGATCTCCCTAAGACGCTGCAAGACACAGAGGCTGGATTCTCAGAGCGTTGCTATTAAAAGCCCATTTGAAACTCTGGGTTCTCCTCTGGGAGGATAACAAGAAAAAGAAGAATTTGCTGGTAAAAATTATATTTAATTCCATGGTTAGGCTGCCCGGGCAGAATATCAGGAACAATAATATATTCTTGGGGTTTCTCCCTTGTGGGGCTTTCTGCAAGGCTTTTGTTGTTATTGGTTCTTGGGGCAGGGGTTGCCTTTCTCCCTTGGGTGCATGAATGGCCGAAATGTCATTAGTTGCAATAATTAATCTTTGCTTCTGTGCAGTTTGGAGAAGCAGAGGCTTTATTGAATAGCCTTCTATTTAAATGTAAGCCAGATGCCGCTCTTGTAGCCATCACAAACACAAACTATTAGTTTTAGTTCAGGTCACGGCCAGTTGAGTTATTTGAACTTCTGTAAATGGTTGTGCCTCCCAGCTCTCTTGCTGGGGCACCGAGTCTAAATAAGGCAGAAAATGGTCATTTTTAAACCAAACTTTAAAGCCAGTGCAGAGCTGTGTTATTAAAACTGGAGTAAAATTTTCAGTTCCATAGCAGTAAGATATAAGTTTCTTTTATTAACTTCTCATGTTTTCTCTCAGCACCAGTGTCTGCAGCACGTTTGTATCCACGGGCAGGTGGAGCCAGCCTTTGTGGTACAAATATTCCCTCTGAAGGCAGGAGAACATTTTCTGGGAGCTGATACTCATCATGAGCAAAGCCCACTCAGCTGAGGACCTGGCAGGTCCCTCACTGCATTTACACTCACATTTCACACAGGCATTGTTTAAAATCCTTATTTCTGACATTCACAGACCCAACTCTAATTCATAAACCCACTTTTGCTGGTCAAAGACCTGCTCCAACCGCTCTGGCTGGAGCTTGGGAAGACTCTGAGTCTCTGCCACTCCTCTGAGAGCTTCAGTGAGAAGCAAACTTGGTCTGCAAAGAGCAGCAGCTCCAGCCAGACGCAGACAAGTGGTGGGAGATGTTTGCAGGACAATCACTGTGCGCAAACGTGATCCGTGGTGCGTCCACAAAAACATTTAAGGTCCACTGGGCTGGAGCTGAGCTCAACAACCCAGATTTAATAAAGCAGATGCCTCATGTCCAGAACTCTATCCATATCCATGTATCTGGATATTGTCATCTCAGGAATGACATAAAGGAACCTCTTCCTGGCTGGTTGTGCCAGCAGTGACACAGCGTGCGCGGAGGATCTGGCTCTGCCATCGGCAGGGCTCAAAGCAGCTCCAGTATTTTCCAATTTCCTGATGGATTCCATGGAACGCCAGCGGAGTTTAACTTTTTAAGGAGATCATTAAAAGTGCTGGCAAGGCGGTGTCGATCATGTCACTGGGTTAGTTGCTGCATCACTGTAATTGCTATTAATCAAGAGCATCTTGAAGCCGTTGTGCTCAGCTAACAGGTTCCAAATGGCTTCACACTGAAGTGAAAACAGAGACTTCTTTTCCCCCTCCTCTTCTCCTTTTCTCACTTTATTCTACATATTAAAAAATCTGCTTTCTGGATCCTGATATCAGATAATCTGGGTGTAATTAATGCCTGAGAACATTTGTTCCCTGCCTTACTTTTACAAAAAGGAAGTGTGATATTCAGATTGTTCTTGTTAGAAAGAAAATATATAAAATTTTAAAGTCAATACTTGGTGGAGTAGAACCTGTATGGGTGTGAAATTCTATGAAGGATGGTAAGAAAAAGAAGCCCAGGGACTATATCCCAAAAGCAGATCAAAATCCTAGTGTTCAAACAGCAACTTAATTACTGTAACCCATTATTGAGATGAAGTGATTTCATCCTTGCTGTCCCGTGAAACAAGACCCCCAGCTACTGCACGGTGAGGAACAGACGGAGGGGTGTCAGGAATGATAAAAAGTCCCAGAGTATAAATGTAACAAATAGGTTTAGGGCAAGGAATGGCGCCGTGCGTATCATAAAACCCTGCCAGGCTTCTCATGTTCCGATAAATCTTGATTTTGTAACGGGATAACTTCGGAGCCCCCTGCCTTGGGTTTCACAAGTGATTAGATCACTGATGTATGGGGCAGGGGATGGCAGAAAGGAGGAAGGGACACCACTGGGAGGCCTTAAATGACCTCTGCTCGCTGCTCTTGGATACAGGAGAAAAGCCCATGGTGCAGGATTGTCATGATTTCATTGTTCATTTCGGGGTGGCCTCGTTCCAAGAAGAGTTTAACGGGAAACAAATTTGCTTCAGCAAGGGGACCTGTGGAGGAGCTGGAGGGGTGAGGAGCCCATCAGGAGGCTGGAGAAGCAGCTCTCATCTGCTGATTTCCCCCAGAATCATGCAGTTCACCTCCAAGCATGGCAGGGTGAGGAAAAGACTCTGACAGACCCAGGGGATGATCCCCAGGCAGCTCAGGAAAGACATGAAGGGTCCTCCAGCGGTGTGGTTGGATGCCAAAATGATTTTCCCATCATTCCTCGTAGGAATAACAGCATCTTCCCACATTCCTGGTGAGGGGAGCACCATCCCAGCTCAGCATTTGCAGTACCATTTATTCACTTTTACATCCCACTTTCAGCACAATGATTTTCCCATTGCATTGCAAGAGTGAAACCTTTTCTCCAGCAAAAAAAAAACCACCAACCTCTTGAGACAGTGATGTATAAACAAGAGAGACCTCCTTTTAACAAGCAAGAAAAACATTAAGATTCATTTTGGGCACAACACCCACCTATTCACCTTTCTTCCTGCTGCTCCTTTCAGCACAGAAAATACCCCCAGGCTCTTGAAATCCTCAAGGTATATTGGCACTGCCGAGGTCAGTAACTCGATCTCGGTGCTAAAAAGACACTAACAGTTCTGCAGGGTAAATGAAAGCTCGTTAATGATTTTAGCAGATGAACCAGAGGACGAGGGGGAGGGTCAGCTGGTAAATCCCATACTACCCTACAAAAGATAACCTTTGACTTCTCCTGACTCTCTGAACTGCACTGCCAGCAAGCCCCCGAGTCCTTGTGGGACCAATAAATCCTGGGGTGCTCATATCAGAGATCCCTTACCCCGGCTGTAAAACATGAGAATCCCAACACAACACAATAGTTAAAAGTCATTGCTGATAAACTCTCCGGGCTTCGTTTACCACCAGGCTGGGATGTGGCACTGAACTCCTTTCCTTCAGAGGGGAAAAAATCCATTTCTGTGCTGGAATGGCAAAATAACCAAAACAGCACATCCGCAGGCCAAGCTCTGCCCTCAGATATGCAGCTTGGGAAGGCAGTGAGGATGAGGACAGGGTTTGACCCGAAGCCTCCTCAATCCATTTGTCCCTGGGACACTCTGCCAAAGGAAACTGTCCCCAGCCAGGCCTGAACATCCCACAGACAATGAATTCCTTCTAAAGGAAAAATAAAGACCTCAAGGAAGATGGGTTTGAGTTGGGCAAATCAAAAATGCTGCTATCTTTATTCTGAGGAGCAGTCCACAGAGAGCATGGGATGGTGCTGTTTGGAAATTTGTGTTAAAAATGCGTTTCTCTTCCCAGAACAACACTGGGATGTGATGCAACTCTTCAGACCAGTGGGTGCTTTCACAGCAGTAGCACAACCTTTCTCTGACAGGATGGTGAAAATGCTTCTTCAGGCTCTGGGTGGTTTTTGGTGGGAGCAGAAAAGATGCTTTGGGCCAAAGAGCCACCTCTTGTTCCTGGTCACCGTTCTCCCAAACTGCTCGTGCCTTTGAGGGCTGAACTCTTTCCCTGGCTTCTCTTCAAACAAACCAACAATCACTTCCCTTTCAGAACTGCCAGCTGCCTTTTTCTGGGGTTTGGTGGACAGCACACAAAAAAATGCAAGGACATTTCCATGTTCATGTCTGTGGTGATCGCCCAGGGCTGCTGTCCAGCTGTGTCCAGAGGAGCAGGGAATGTGGAATCAAAGCCTGGCTGGGTTCAGGAGGGAGCACCACAAGACTGCTGTGGGAAGCTCTGGGAGCAGGCAGCTGGATTTAGCAATGAGATTCCTTCAGCCTTGAGTCTTCTGCTCACATTTGGGGTTTTACAGTCATTTAGTTGAATTGGAAACAGACACAAACACAAACCCAGCTTTGCACATGGCAGAGAGATTTTGCGATGGATCATGCAAGGAATATTTCATTAATTGCTCCAGAATTCCTCTCCTTCCTCTTTCAAACACATTATTATAAGAGTGAAATAATTACTGCTGTGGAGAATGTTCTTTGTAGCTCTTTTATTTCACCCCTGCTGAAGAGTGATACACCTACTCCACTCAAACTAATATTTAAATGTTAAGAATGATGTTTGGCAAAGGCAAATAAGAGGTCAACAGTGGTAATTTCAGAGGTCTTGGCTGCTTTACATCATAATGTGCTTTTACAACTACTTCTGGCCTCAGTTTCCCCAAATTAGTGTTACCAGATCACCAGAGGCATTGCTCGTGGAACAGGGGAAATAAAAATTTTGTTCAATATTACGCTGCTCAGTAATGATGGTAATGAAGAATTCTGGTTTATATCATATAAATATGCCAGATTCTTGTCCAAATAATATTTTCCAATCGTTTTTCTTTCCATCTTCCTGCTGATTATGAACATATGCACCAAAATGAAATGAAGACATTATAGAAGAAAGTAAGGAGTAAGATCAAGGGTCATGAGTATTTGCTCTTGCACTGAACCTGAAAGGAAATCTTCCATAAAGAAGTTTTTCCTGAAAGGCCAGTGGGAAGCTAACAGGAGCATTAAGATGGAAGATAGGATACCTATAAAAAGTTATGTTTCAAAAGAAGGATGTGGGAAGAAAGGAAAGTAGGGAAGGAAATGGCATTTTAAACCATATTAAAGTAAGAAGCGGGTTTCCTAATCCTGAAAGCCTTAATTAGCCCCTTTTAAAAAGTGAAGCAAAATAGATTAATCCCCAAACATTGCATTAAATTCACCACAGTTCCTGCCCTTCTATTTGTGTGGGTAGGAGCTTCACAAAAGAGCTCAGCAATAATAATCATAAAACAAGGACAGCAGCCCAAGACGCAGCGAGCAGCCCATCAGTAATAAAGTGGAGTGTGGAGCTCAGAGCAACACTCCAAAAACAAATTAGTTGGTGTGCACAGCCCAGCGCCGAAGGACAACCCAACAATAACAAACCAGTGTGTGCAACCCAAAGCACTCTGGAACAACCCAACAAAAACAAACCAGCCTGAATGCCTGATGGGAGAGGAGAAATTCCACAAGGAAGTGGATTTTGGGCTGAATTTTCCAAGGGGTTATTATTATTAACAACAGGGAGTTAAATTATTAATGTTTAAATTAAGAATAATACCAGAAGCTATTACCAGAATAATACTCAACCTTGCTGCCACTGGCTTTGATGACTCTAGGAATGGGCCCAAAGTGCCTTTAAGGGATTTAGCCAGTGAGGAGAACAAATTCTACCTAGAACTAATGAGCCCACCATGGAAAATGGAAATTCTGTTCATCTCTGCTGGATGATGTGAACTGGTCTTTATGGGGAGATGGAAACTGTTCAAGTCCTGGCACCAGGACTGTGCTCCCAGATGCTGCTGAGCTGGACCAGGGTGGGATCACCCAAAGTGAGGATGTTCTTCCACCTCGCTCTTTTCCTACTGTGATGAAATTCCCAGACTTCTCTTCAGATGGCATAAAAGGAGGATAAATCCTCTGTGGAGCTAACATAAATCATGCCCTAATGCATGTACCCCCAGCCAGCAATCCCTCATAAACTGTGCATTATGGTGTAAATATATTACGGCTCCTTTTTCAAGCCCAAATCCACCATCGAGGTCTCCCTGGGCAGAACTCTCTGTGTTCTTCTGTTCCTGAGCAGAATCTGACTCCTGAGGTCCTGAGCACAGCCCCAAGGCTCAGACACAGCCAGGCCCTTCAAACTTCACAGCTTGAGCTCCTCTCTGACAGAGTTTACACCTCCCAAAAGCAAGTTTTGGACAGCAGGCATCCCTCAGAAGGGATCCTTGGGAGAGCACATGGTTAACTGGACACCAGGTGATATCCAGCCTGGAATATACTTTAATAAGAAGATATGTCAATTTTCCCCTTTCTGTCCTGTTTTGGTGAGAATAAAAAGTCCAGATCCATGACTTTCCCCAGAGCAGGTCTATAAAATATCCCCTGTTGTCAGTGTGGGGTTGATGGGGAAGAGGTTGGACGGTGTCACTCCAAGATGAGACCCAAAATCCCCTGACTGTCCACACAACACAGACATTCTCCTCTTTTAGTCTCCTCTGACCAAGGGGTTTGGGAAAACATCCCTATACAGAGAACCTTCTGCTGATGAGAAAGACAAGGACAGTTGTGGATTATGAAGGCAAGGCAAATTTTACAGAGATTTTGTGGGAACTTTCTTTTTCCCTTGGAAAGACATAATCCCTAATGTTGTAATCTGTGGTTTGGCTCCCACGTCCATTTTGCCCAGTGATTGCTGCAGAGTGAGCCTTGATTCAGACCAGTTGAGCTGGAACCAGAATACAGCTGAAGGTGTTTGGAAGTTACTTTCTATCTTCAACACTCCAGAGACCTGGCTGGGAATGCTGCAAATAGATCAAGGAAATTAAAAAGAACATTGGGGTCACTACTAGAGGTCAAGAGAGAAAAGGAAGAGTTGACCCTGATTAATCAGAAACACCATGCTGTTGAGAAGAGAAAATATTTTGGGGTTTAGACTCCTGGCAAACAAGAGCAAAATATCAACAACTGCCATTGGATGGATTTTTTTCCTTCCAACCAAACCAGAGGAAATTCCTGAACTGACAATGAACAGGAACAATGAGTGAGTCAGTACCCCCAGTGCCAGAAATTCTCTGGATTTCCTAGCCAGACTGATGTCTTTGGAAGGTCAGAGAGATACATTTCTATAAAACTTGGGGGTTGAGTATAAGCCAAGTCAAGACACAGATAATGAAGGCAGAAATATTCCAGCTACCCATAAAACATCAGATCTTTGGGGAGAGAGAGAGAGGACACACTTTCTCCCTCACTCTTTCCCAAATTTTTTGCTCATTTATAACATTATGTTGCTTTTAGTTTTATTTGAAAGGTGCTCAGATGCTGTCTCTGATGACAACCTTGTAAAACCACCTAAAAAGAGCTGTGGGAGGATAATGCTAAGAAATCCTATTAGTATTTTAATCCTGTCTATTCTGATTCCAAGATTTTTTTTTAAATTTTGTAGAATGGGGCCCTGGCAATACCTGACACCAAAGACCCAGAAGTAATGTAATATTGCTTTTTTTTTTTTTCCAGGAGTGTTTATGCCTTGCCATGGCACATCCTAGATCTATTCATGTTTATCTCTAATCTTCATCAACATAATTGTGGAAAGAAATCCCAGAATGTAGGGTTATTCTCAAAACCAGACCAGGTACAACCACATATTGAAATAAGTCTAATCAGCATAATTGGCATCAGGGTCCAAATTTCATCCATCTGGTGGCTGGTGCTGAGTTTGGGTGGACCAGTTTCTGTTCTGCACCCAAAGATGCCACAGATCCGTGGTGACACGCTGCCACCGGCTCAGGAAGTGCTCCATAAATGATGTAAGCCCAGGAAGTGAGGGAGAAATGAGCAGCCAGAGGAGAATGTGATTTTTAAATCCTAATGGGAGCCTGTGCTCTGCGCAGAACATTCCTGCCATACGTTACTCATCTGTTTACTCGCTAGTAATTTAAATGCAAAACTGTGAACAATATCTCTGGGACTTTTTTCCCCCCTGGTAGCTGTAAAGTTCCTAAAATCCCAGTTCCCAGTCCCAATGTCACACTGTTAATATTATTACTAGGCACTCACACGATAGATAGAAGCTCTGAAGATATCCAGACGCACCAAGCAGATACAAAATGTGATATTATTACTGGCATGCTCCAGATCTCATTATTTTCAGCAAGTATCAATGGAGAAGTGACCTCCTTGCAATGTGAACACGACCAGAAACCACAGCCCCAGGCCCTCTTTTCAAACTGTAATTTCCTAATCTCACACTACCGAACCCATACACGCAAATATGCAACAATGGATGGAAAGAGAAGAAGGCTTCGCTGTATAAGTGTTGGATTAGGAAAGGAATGGCTGGAAAACCTAAATTATAGTAGGAGAACATTCCAGCTGAGGGATCTGATGACACTGGAGCTGCTCTCTGCTCCTGTGGTTTGCAGTACCACCAGATGGATAACCCTGGGCTGGAACCCAACCCGTAGCTTGTTTTCCCCCAGCACAATCAGCACAGCCGCTGTTATGCTTAGATAAAGATGAAAAGTGTAACCTGGGAAAAACAAGGAGGGGTTTTTATTGTTATTATTTGTTTCTCTCTGCAGTTTCAAAGGCTGCAGCGGGAGCAGGAGGCATCCTCTGGAACACGCCGCCAGGAACTGCGAGTTGATACAGATGTATTGATTTAATCAGCCTGGATGACAGCATTTATTTATGCAAAACAGCTGTGACACAAACGTGGCACTTTGAAGGTACGGTGATATGTGCTTGGTCCTGCCTGGCACGTTAAAATGTCTGATAAGGGCACCCAGCCAGCTTGGAAGGGCCGATTTTAAGGTGTTATTTGCTTTATGTATCACCTATATTCATGTTATGCAGGGTAACTCACAGGCCAGGAGGCTCTAAAAGCTTTCTTGCAGTAAATTTTAGATAATTAACTCAAAATTGCCTCCCAGCACACCAGACTGACAGGGGCAAACAAGCCATAAAGCACAAACATTATAGGAAAAAAATAAGAGGAAATATTAAAGCATGTGTTCTCTGGTCTCCATTAGACAGAAATTAAAACATTTTTAATCCATGGGAAGGCAAAATTTGTCTGCAAATTGGAGAGATTACATGATGGAAGACAATGTGAGATTGTCATCTCTTCAGCAGCAGCATGAGAAAATATTTGGAGTTCCTACGTACACCAGCAAAAGTTTACATGATAAATCAGTAGCTTGAGTGCTTCCAGAATCCTGGTACAGATGAATGTGTTGAAACTATTGTTTCTGTTGTCTTTTTAATGCTACTGGGAAGCTTTTTGTGGTAAAGCAACAGTTATTGCCAGCTACATTATTACAGTCTCAGTCTAACATCTGCAATTACTAGGGAGTAAACGGTTCGCATCCCATATGAAATATAAAAAAAAATGAGGAACAGATTTCACTATTATTCTCCCTCTCTGCGAATTCTGTGACATTTTTTACTGTTTAATCGTGCCTGGGCAGTTGAAAGGTCTGGGAGGAAAGGAAGCCAAAGGGCTCATTTACAATTAGTGATGGCTAAGCATAAAAAAAAAAAGAAAAGAAAAAAAAAGAAAAAAGAAGAAGGAGGCGAGTGGGAGAATTTGGTGGTTCAGAAAAATTTGAGATGATAATCAGGAATCTATGGAAAATCTCTCTAGATGTCACATGTTATTGGTTTCCTCTTCTGTATCCTGCTCATCCCAAGGTGCTGCTTCTCCCTGTCCATGTGGATCTCCCTCTCCACCCTCTCAACTGCACCATCCACCAGCCCACACTGCACGTTTTCTCCCTCACACAGAGCTGGAAGGAGATCCCACTGTAAAGATCCACCCAGCTTGCTCATTTCCTTGCTTCAAAGCTCTCCTTTAACATTTTCTTCTGCCACAGTGCCTACGAGGAACAATAAATTCCATAAAAAGTTGCATTTCCTGGCATGAGGAAATAATTTTGCCAATATTTATGAGCAGTATTGACTTTGGTGTGCAAAGGGCACCAGCTATGCCAAAATTTGATCTCTTGCCCCATTTTAGGTGTTTTTAGGATGAATCCTGCTACGCAAGATGTCCAAGAAAATGGTCCTTGTAATCCCTAATCCTTGCTGGGATGTTTTGGGCATTCCAACGAGGCACACGGACTTTGCTCCCAGTTCTCCTGGCACAGCGTGTCCTCGAGGCAAGGCTTCATTTGTGGGGAAGCCCAAGCCAAGCAGGGTGGATTCCAGCCCTTAAAAAATATATGAAAAAACTACTTTTATGGAGCTGCCAAGATGTGTTGCTTCTGTGTTTCCGTGGCAACCTCGGGCAGGCGTTGGCCGACGCGCCCTCGCCGCGATGCTGCGAGCCCCGATTCCATCCTGGATATTTCCAGTGCCAAAAGTTACTCCAGAAGTAGCCAGTGCAGGCCTTAACACACACTGGATTTCCAAAATGCTTTCATGTCTTCAAAGCACCGTGCAAACAGGAGATAATTAAACTTTAATTAATGTCTTGACAGGTAAAAGGTATCTCATTTTGCTTTTTGCTCATTTATGGCCAATGGAAATCATCTGAGACCCCAACCAAAACACTTTCAGGGTAAACAGACTCTGATTTGCTGCATACATTTAGCTAAGAGCTGAGTGAACACTTTTTTTTGGTAAATGTATTTACTTATATATTTTTTTTAAAAAAAAAAATAAGGTTTCCTCCTTTTTTATTTTTTTCTTCCCTTCACAAAGATAAATAAATAGCAAGCTGGAACGAAATGAGAGAATATATGTAAAACAGAGGGGAAAGGTTAAATACCAAAGTGTAATTGGGCATTAAAACAAAAGTCCATTCTTGGGGTGTAAACGAAGTGTCCAACCCTTTCATCAAAAGTGTTTACAGCTTATTTTTGTAATGTGAGTCTAAGTGGATAATGTAGCACACAGCAAGGGGCTGTGCATAAATACCGCCCTGTTTGTGATTTTAAAAATCATAACAGCCTTTGAAATATGAAAATCCTGAGTCTTGATACAATCCACATTATTGAACTGATGCCAGCCTCCTCCATGGGTTTGATTAGCTTGCAGCAATGCAGGGATTTGATAGAGACCTGATTTAAAGCACAGCCTTCGTAGGGTGGCGATGAAGTGACACAAACTGTGCAAAGATGAAAAAAGGTGAGGATTGCTCCCTCATTCTCTGCTGTAGCTTCCATGGAAGCGCTCAGTCTTCCAGTTCATTGGAGAATCAGCTCATTTAAGAGCAAAGAGATGATTCCAGAACCAAGATGGGTCTGAGAAACTGGATTTTCAAAGTAAAACCTTCATCTTGCAAGATGAGCAAGAAAACATCCTGGTGCCTGCAGGAGATCTGAGCTCTCACCTGCCTGCCTGCTTTTTTAGTCTTAATCCAACGAGTTAAAAGCTGCTTTCCCTTTTTTATGGCCAAACCCAAATCATGGCACAACAGCTTTGTCAAAGACCTCCTCTTGCTCTGCCCATGGAAACACCTGGGGTCAGGTCCAGCTGAAGATGCCAGGTTGGATGGGGCTTGGAGCAACCTGCTCTGGTGGAAGGTGTCCCTTCCCACTGCGGTGGGGTTGGGACAAAGTGATCTTTATGGTCCCTTGCAATCCAAACCATTCTGTGATGCTCTGTCCCTACTTGTTGCACGGGGTTTGGACTAGATGATCTTTAAGGTCCCTTCCAAATTAAGCTTTTCCATAATTCTAGGACTCTAGGATTCTAGGATTCCATCTGCTGCATGATTCCTGATTGAAAAAAACCACCAAGGACACCTCGATTAGGTTTCACACTGGAGCATAGGACTTGCTCTCAGCCCCCACCGATGGAAGTGGTTTTGTGAAGGGAACGTGGATCCCAGTGCCAGGGAGGAATTCCAAGTTACACTGCCTCTGCCAGCTCTAAACATCTCCCAGCAGGAGAGCTGGGCCTTTTGGTGGTGTGGATATTCCCCAGTCCGTGTGGACTCCACCTGTGGTTTGGGTGTACCACAAAGACAACACGGGAATTCTCGCCCACATTTGGGCACCTCGCTGGGAATTCTGGTCAAAAACCACTTCAAGAAAGCTGGGCCTGGCTCAGCTTGTCCTCCATGGGCAGCTGTTTGTGCTGGGAATGTAAATGATGCTCCTTCCCCCTTTATCACACCTTGTGCTCTCCGGGCTGCGGCACATCGGGAGGGCTGTTCTGGCAGGGCTTGCTGAGAAATATTTTGAAAACCTGGAAAGATGGAAGACTCGGCCCTAAGCCTTCAGAAACCCATGTTCTTTTGTGACTGAGCTTTCTGGATGCACTCACTGCATTTTTAACAACGAGACCGTTGGCAGAGCTTTCTAAAATCGTTGGTTTCCTGCACCAGAAAACAAAGAGAGCCAAACCCTTTCCATTGAGCTCGATTGTTCTTGTTCCTTGCTTTGCTGCAGGAAGCACGAGGAGCCAATATCTTTAATAACTGGGATCCAAGCAGCTTTCTCACATCTCCTTGATGTTTTTTTCAGATCAATTTATATAAAACATTTTGCAAATTCTGGTCAAGTTTACCATTAGGAACAATTCCCGTTATTCATTCAACGTTTTCCTTTGTTTAATTTAATGGCATTTCTCTGAAATTTCTTCTTATGCCAATCAAAGAAATGCTTTTCCTTTCCTAGTGATTTACAGCCCTCATATACATGCAGACTGTATCATATCCTCCCTTAGTCATAAATTGGCCAATTTAGCCATATTTAGGTATTTTAATCTTTTCTTGTAAGCCATTCCTCTTTGGCTCTTCACTACTTTTATTACTATTTAGAAATGATTTTTCTCTTTCCTTCCCTCCTCTCTCCCAGAGCTCTCTCTGGGGTATTGATTCCTTGCTGAGGTTCCCTGAGTGGAGCAGCATTCAAGAAATAAGATGACCACCATGGGGATAGTTTGGAAAGCTGTTACCTCTGTGGTTGATTCAGCTCTATCTCTCCTTCTGGAGACTCATAAAGGACAAATCTTCCACTGCCACGTCCTAGAACCATTAAACTTTCTCCTCAGTGGTGGTCACACACCCCTTCATGCAGGGAGAGTCATAGAGGTGACTTATCCTGAGTTATTGAGGCTTTGCCAGTAATTCATCTCCCGTGTTTTCCCTGGGTGTTTCCCCCCATCTGCAAGTCCAATGCACATTTTGTTTTCTGAGTCTTCCAACACATCCATAAAGAAATTAGATAAAGTCAGGCTTAGCTCTCTTTCCTCTCCAACCAGCTCCTCCTTCATCTCCTCAAACGTGACAAATCAAACTCTCTCCTGGTTTGTGGTATTCCAGCCAATGCAGAGACCACAGACAAGTACTCATATCCAGGCCAGACTGAGACAAGCTTTCAAATCTGATTTTATGGGACTATCAAACACTTCACTAAAACACAGAGATATTTGCCCAGAAACCATCGTAGCTGTTTTAATCTTCCTGCTCAGGCAATTAGAGTTGGAGGAGCTGCTCACAAGATTGTGAATATCTCTTGTGGAGGTCTCTGCTGGTTGAGAGCCAAAAGGAATGTTTTTAACTGAGCTTTCCTCCCTACTTAAAATGCCCTGAGCTCCAAGAGCTGTATCAGCACACCAGATTTGTTTGGGAGTCGGAGGAAATCTGGGCACAGATGTCTACATGGTTGGACATCAAGTCCCTCTGCCAGTCTTGTCTCCAACAACCTGTGCAGGGCCACCAAGAGACAAACAGAGGTAGCTGATGGACAGCAGGGCAATGAGAGGGTTGATTTTGGTGACCAGGATCACTTTACTTTGCATCTGAACATCACCCGTGTGCAGTGATAAATCACTGCTTTGAAAGCTGAATTATGCTCTGATCTGGGGTCTCCAAACACGGGTGAGATCTTCCTTCACGTGCTGGCCCAACACGGTGTTAGTGCATAAAAAAAGGGGACAAACTCTTTGGTTTGGTGTACACAAGAAGCAAATAAACTCTATTCCACCCCAGATAAAAATGAGTACACTTGCTGTCATTTACATTTTACAGCAAACCTCCCTCAAGGCTTCAGTTCCTTCAGCTGAGGTTCCTGTTGAGACCCTTCTCTTGGCCCGGAGATCCAGCTGTGGACTCGATGTCCACCCATGAAGGTGGACCTACATGTGGTCCTGTCACCTCTGGGCTGCCCTGGGTCACCTCAACCCAGAGCAAAGGAAATAAGAACTGGGAAGGGAGAATCTCAAGACCTGAGGCCTCTCTGTGCAGGCTTGTCATCACCTGACTTAATAGTTAACGTTATTATTACATTTGAGAACATAAGGAATGCATTTGTCTGGAATTACTTATCACTTGGAAGTCTGGGCTCACAAGGAGATATGAACAGCTTTAGCAGGTCAGGCTGGAAGCCCACGCCAAACAACCTCCTATCTGCAACAGTAGTGAGAGCCCAGCAAAGAGTACAAATGTAGGTCAGTCCTACAGCGATACTTCCCCCCAAATACTTGCCCAGCTTACAGTGGTTTCTGGCACTTTCTGAACCAGACATGGAGCCTTTCTGTTTAATACAAAACCCAGATGGATTTTAAAAACTTCTGATGAGTTTTTCTTTCCTGAATGCATCCAGTAAACTTTTAACACTCCCAGGATCCTGTGGCAAGGAGTTCCACGGGATGACGAAGCACGGTGTGGAGGGTTGCTCCTGCTCCATTGGAACCGCCAGCCACCGGCTTCGTTTCATGCTTCTGAGTTCTGTGTTAGAGGCAGAAACAGCAAACAGCTGCTTGCTATTCTCTCCTTGTCATTCCTAATTCCTGAGGAGGCCATCAGATCCTCTCACTCATCTCTCCTCTGGCTGAAGAAACAGAATCCATTTAATTGTTCTCACACTGAGGATTAAACCTTTGATTATGCTTGGCACCATCCTCTAAGTGTGTGCTAGTTTGACTGGTCACTTTAGGAGTTGGGAGTTTTCAGGTATTCCAGGTGGAAATGCACCAAAGTTTATAAAATAACACTTTTTTTTTTTCTTTCTTTATCTGTGTCTCTCTCTCTTCTTCATTTCTTAATAATTTCTAATATTCACTTGTCTTCCTGAGAGCCACAAGTCCAAACTATTTCCATAGATAATCACCCTCAGAGCTCTATCTCTCCTCAATGATTAGAGTTAGTTTAGAGTGTAAGAGTCAGGGTTACTTCAGAGGATTTCCAGGACCCTCCTCCCCGGTGTGCATCACTTGGCATTTATCTATCCTGAATTTCACCTGATCTTTTCTCACTCAGCCATGGACTTCCAGATGGATTTTTGGCATCTCATCACAGTCACCTTTCATCTTTAGCTCCTGAATAATTCAGTATTATCAGCAGGGTGGACTCATCAGTCTGTCTCCTCCTTGTATGAAGATTCCTTCTCCATTTTTCCATAGTTTGACACTGGATCCAAATCCATCTGTCAAGTGGAGTGACCCATACTGAACTATGCCGTTAGTGACAGCTGAAACGCCCTGGAAAACATCTTTCCCTGCTAGGATGAGTGATGTGGGAAGAGAAGTAGAAAGAAATTTCCTCTTATTCCTGGAAATAAATGACAATTGTTCTAAAAGTCTGCAGACGTCTGGCTATTACATCATCTGAGGCTCTGGAGCTTCCAGCTAACAGTCCCTTAACAAAGGAGATGCATTTCCTTCAAGGAATTCCACCATTTACACATCTGATATTAATTCTTATTGGGCAAAAACAAGAATAGGCACAAGTGACTTTTCCAGTTGATGTTTACTTTTTCCCAGGCCACAAAACATCCATTGACTGTGAAACTTCAATTTGCTGCATAACAAATGCCTGCTTTCGTAATAGGTTAATAAAGCTGTTTCACAAATAACAGCACGAGAAGCTACAGATGTTGACCTAAGGGAAAAAAAAATAAATACAAGCAACATTCGGGTTTAATTTGATTATTTATTAAATATTTATCGCAGTATCTGGGAATGGAAGGAATTTCATTCTGCCCAGCTGATCATTCTGAGCTGTTGAAGTCAGCAAAGGATGGCTGGAAAGAGGGAGATTTTGCTCCTTCTGGGAGTTCTAAATTGCACTTTGAGGCTGCACTTTGATCCTTTGCTCCTATTTCCCCATCCTTGAGGCAAGAAGGGTGTTTCTTTGCTCGCTTACATGGAAGAAAAATTGAATTTAGAAAGTGTGGAAAGCACAGAAATCTGGATTTTCAGTTGTCCTGTCCAATCTTGGTGGTTATGAATGAAAGGAGCCAGGAGAAAACCCTTGACCCTGAGGTGTGAGGGCTTGCAGCTCTTGGGATGATCCCTGGGATCCAGGCATTCCCTGGGAGCACTGCTCACATCCCCATGCTCACCCAGCCCACCTCCTGCAGATTTTCTGGGTGTGCAGAAAATGTGGCTGAGCACAGAAGGGAATATTTGGGCTGGGAAAAAGGAATTAGATGTTGATTGCTGTGTAAATACTTCCCCCTCGGAAGCGAGCAGGTCTGTGTTTGGGCAGGATCAGATATTCTCTGCTCACAGTTTGAGGCACATCATGAGTTATTTTGTGTTCCTGCCATGGGGAACGTGATTTCCCTGCAGCCTATTGCAAAGGGCCAGCTGAGGTAAAGGGCAGGGAAAGGCATTGGGATGCAGATGCCCTATGGCCACAGCCTGTTGTCCAGCTGGAAAATCCCTATTTTCTGCTATAACACAACCCAGCCACCAGCTATTTTCCAGGGCAACTGCTGGGTGGAAAGGGCAGGGACATCTGGATATTACCAGGGAAGTTCTCTCTGCCATGCTCCATGACTCCTTGCTCCTTTATGGAGTCTGAAAAGCTGAGATTTGAGCTTTATTCCTGCCTGGGAAAACTTTATTCTTTCTCTTTCTCCACATTCAGTAGGGTAATAAAGTCAGGACAGGAGGAATTTGGTCAATGTTGTGTTCTGTCCCTACCACACATTCCAGTGCCCTGCATTTAAGGGCTGTGTTTTGGAAATAAACCTTTTTTTCCTATCATTTATCCAAATCCTCCTATTTTTCCTAAGCAGCATCTGTTACAGGGAGAAGTCAGTGGGTGTCAGTGTCATTCAGGATCAGACCAGGACAAGCAGGGCTCTCCTACGTCAGAGCTTTCCAGGGTTTTACCACATTTGGATGCAGCGTGGAGCAGGGATCTGGCGTGGATCGTTCTTCCGCATCTTCTGTCGGTGTCACTGAGACAGAAAACAGAAAGCATCAGCTTGCAATAAATTCCCAGATGTGCTAAGTACCACACAATGGAAATCCTTTCAGCAAACTGGCAGGAGGAAGAGACTTCACTGGGAGCGGGGAAGGGTGGTTGCATCTCTACTGAATTTGGCAGATTGGGTTTTACAGCTCCTCCCCAACCTATTACAAGCTCATTTATCTGCTGCATCCCCATCCCTGTCCTGCCCCTGCCACGGACAGACCTCAGGGTAAGGAGCTTCATCCTCTCCATTCATCCTCTAACAGTTGTTAGCTGTGGTAGCAACACCAGTGCTGAGGGCAATTTCTGAGAGTTTAAGGCTTTGGGCAGATATTGTAACAAAAGTCTTTCTGCTCATGTGAAGGCAGTTTTTTTAACCCCCCCCCCCCCAAAAAAAAAAATCAGATATTTGGCATTTTCTGAGTTGCCACCCTCCAGAAAGAACAGCAGCTGCCTGGGTCAGGATCCAGTGTACTGGACAAAGGGAAGGGAAAGGACATAGCTGTGGCTCCAAGCCTGCTGGAAGCA
Source organism: Parus major (assembly GCF_001522545.3). Lineage (NCBI taxonomy): Eukaryota > Metazoa > Chordata > Aves > Passeriformes > Paridae > Parus > Parus major. The sequence continues at coordinate 2,802,024 of NC_031780.1, forward strand.
TTTCCATGCCATGCTGAACCCTTGGCTGCTCTGCCATCAGCAGATGTGAGGCTGCTCTACCCACAGATGTGTTTGTTATGGCCACAGATAACTTTCTTCTGAACATGAAACCCCAGAGATAAAAAGGCCTTTATTTACAAGTGGTGGAGCAGAGAGGTTGCAAACTGTATCCCTGATTTCTGTATCCGTGATTTCTGTATCCCTGATTTCTGTATCCCTGATTTCTGTATCCCTGATTTCTGTCCAGGGGTGGGAGCGGATTGGGAAGTCAGTGGTATTGGAAATCATCCATCGCATTTTGCCCCTGGCACTTCTGGGTTCTTTTGAGCTCTTTGCACTGGGCTCTGTGAATTTCTCCTGCACAGAAAGAAGAGAAATTAAGTAGAATCCAGCTTTTCACTTCTCCCAGGAAAGCTTGATTGTTAAATTCTTTTGGGGGGTGGTTCATTTATCTTGGAAAGTTTTGGGCCATGGATCAGGGACTGTGCCAGCTCCCCTGGCACAAGAGGAGGAGATCCCCGTGTACCCCCACCTGTCCAGACTGGAAAATCCCAGATTTCTGGCCTCATAAATGGCATTATTTGCAAATAACTGCACCCACTGATTCTTCTTTTTTTGGGAGGGTGGCATTTAAAGTCAAAATTTTCATTTTTAAAGCTTCCTGACTGAAAAGTGACCTGAAGGAGGTTCCTTTCACAAGTCCAGACTCCAATTACTCCTACAAACTTCTTCCACGTAGAAATAAGGGAAAGGCTGAGAAGGGAGGCTGTGAATGCCTGTAAAGCCAGAATAGCAGCATCAGTAAGAGCTCTTAAATCAGGAGGACTTGCTGCCCTGGCCCCCAGGAGAGAATGTTCCTGGGAATGCCACGTTCCCAGCAGGAACAGCCTCATTTGCATTATGGCAGGACATGGAGACCCAGGTTGGGTTGGAAGTGTTGAGCAAAGCTGGAGTGACAAGATGGGCCTTGTTTCCAGACCCTGCTTAGACTGAGCTGACCCTTTCCAGACCCTCCTCCCTGCTGCCAATGGAAGCTTTGTGGGACGGCACACGGAAGGAGGCAAGGAATAAAAGAGAGAAAAGGAGGCAAAAAGCATTTGAACCTCCCCTGACTCCAGAATTCCTGTAATTCCCTCAGACTTCTCTGGTTTTTAATAGAGCTGGTGAAATTTCAAGCTATTCTGATAATTATCAAATTGTGGAATGGGCTTTTTTATGAATAATAACTATGTCTATTTTTAAAAAATAAGAAAATCAGAGTCGGGTTGAAAACTTGTTGTTTTTCTACACAAACACAATGCCAAAGCACAGCGTTGTTAACACAGGGGTGAGAAATCAGCTGACACGGGCTGTGTTAGCCACAAACCACTGATAAATCCAAAATACATGGAGGAAAACATCATTATCAGGCCAAACTGCACTCTCCAACTACAGGCTAAATTATTCCATGATTCCTGATTTTGCAAGATGATAAAATTCATGTTCTTATGAAAGTTCAGGCTTGTAAGGAGCCCAGTGCTCAGCTCCAAATCCCTTTACAGCAGATAGAAATGACTCATTAACTCCAACACGGCTTGGATCAGGCTCCTCTCTGGGAAACTCCTTCGAAAATGATGGGAGTTTGCATAGGGACAATCCTCAGAAATAATCTCAGTGTTTTGTTTGCACGCTCGTGTGAAAACTGAAAAGCAGGGAAGCCGATTTTCCCCGGGAGAGAATAAAACAAGGAGAAAATTATATCCTAATGGAGTAATTAATCCTCCTTGTGGGATGAACATTTCAAATCAGAGGAACAATTTATTGTAGGTAATGATTTTAGGAGTACAAATCCCACTAGAGATAATAAGATTTCACTTTGAGTTTAACAATATTCCTTTAAAAGCGCCTCCTCTGCTGATAAAGCTGCTCTTGTGAGTACAACATTTGTGTATTTGGTATAAAAAGAGGAAGGGTAATCAGCTCTACTCATTAAGACAGAAAATATTATGCATTTCAACAAATAATTGAATATATTTTCTTTGTGTCCAGCTTGAAGGTTATTTAACAATCATTTTAACTACAGGAAATTATAAGATTATTTTTTCTAGGATTTGGTTGGGTTTTTTTTGGTAAACAAAATAAAAAGTAAGATACATATCTTTTGCTGCAAGAATTATGCCATTAAATACGGCAATGTTTTACAAATTGCAGACAACTAAAGGTAAGTTAATTATAAAATATAAATATAGAGCTAAAAGTTTCCCCTTTTCATGAGTAAGTCTAATGTCATATATATGAATATTTAATCACTATAAATGATTTTTTAAAGTACTGTACTGTGATTTTAGAGTGGAACTGATATCTACAGTCTTGATGGGAATATAATCCCTTTAGCAGTGTTTGTATCACTCTAAAACACTGGTTTTAAATTCTATTTCATCCTGAGAAGAATATTTTATAATGTTAGATTTCCATATATCTTGTGGCTCTTAATGTGTTCTGTGATTTACGACCTATTTTGTTTTTCAGATCAGGAGTTCTGCGCTTCAAAGAAATATTTTGCCAACGTTATTATTCCCTTCTAAAACTCCATTTCAGTGGTAATGTATTTTTAAAGAGTGAAGCCCAAGAACAGAAATAGCACAGATTTTTTTTGAAATCTATACAGCCTTGTATAGTTTTCATGTACAGCCTAACATTCATCATCATCTCCCCGCTGCTTTAGAACCACCAAATGTTATTATTCCCTTCTTTTTCTGCTAGGTAGGAATATTAATGAGATATCATTTCCCTGCTTTTGTAAAAATCTCTCTCCTGTTGCTTGTTCAGAGGATAAAAACTCCAAAGTCAGTGAGTAGCGAGACCACTGCTGAAACCCCATCCGCCGAACCCAGCTTTGTAAACTCACAAACCACACTTCACATTTCACCCCTTTTCCCTGCCTTTGCCTTTTCTGCTGCCCCCAAATTCCAGAAGCCAAAATTCCCCCATCCCGCCCGTTTTGCTGTCAGAGTATCCAACACTTTACTGCGACAGGTCAGCAAAACCACCAGAAACAAACAATCGGGAAAACTGATTAAAGCCCAGCAAAAAAAAAAAAAGAAAAAACCTTCTTAGACATCAGATTTCCTGAGCTTTTCCCCCTCTCTCGCTGCTCTACTTACTTGTAATTACGTCTGGGGCCATTCCTTCCTATTCCACGGGATAAACTGGAATATTCTGCTCGGCAGTTTTGTCTCAAGCTCTTTAAACACCAGAGACCTTAGAAGCAAACAACCTTTTTTTTTTTTTTTCTTTTTTTTTTTTTTTCCCTGCCTGTTATGAAATTTTAATGATCTTCCAAGGCTCTCGAAATCAAACCAACTTTCTTCCCTCCCCCTGCCCCAACAGCTTGGCTCCTTTGTGCCTTTTGTTACAGAACTGTGCCCAAACTAAATATACCAAACCAGGAGGGAACTCCAGCTCTAAAACAGGGGTTAAAGTGGCCCTCGTTTTCCTGCGCCTCTTCCCACTCCTGGAAAATGCAGGATTTTGCTTGGGGAGAGTTGGAAAAAGCAGGTTGGGGAGTGGAAAGTGGAGCAGGGATGCGGGCTCTGGGCAGAGAGTCCTCAAAAGGGGTTTCATGGAGGGGATGTGGGCCAAACAGCTTTGTGATGGATGTGTTTATCCTTAAAACTAAGGTCCCATTCAGCGCCGGGACAGCCGGGACTGGGCGGGAGAAGTGCCTGGCCTGCAGGACACGGGGATGTGTTTAGGAGCCTTGTTCAGGCATTCCCTCAAGTGCCAGGGCAAGCCTTTCTCTTAAAGGTGATCTGCAGACCTTAAGGATCACCAGGAAGGATCCCAGAAGGATTTTATTTCATTGGGAGAGAGGAAATCCTCCCTCCAAAACCTTCCTGGTCTCTGGGCATGGCTAGGCTCAAAGGGCTGCAATGACAGGGGAGCTACAGGGTGACAAAAAATTCTGTAAAATAAGGAAAATGCTTGGTTACATCCATTTAAAATAAGGAAATAAATAAATAAGGAAAATTCCAATTACATCCCTGCTGCTGGAATGTATTTTCTCAGCCCAGTATTTGTCTGGAGATTTGGGAGCCCTAAACTCTCCCAAAGGTATCTTTGCACCTCTTGTCAGTCCCCTTCACCCCAAGAACTCCAAATCCACAGTATCTGACTCCTCTGTGACACCTCCTGCTCCCAGTCCTGCACTGCTCAGGCACAGATGGAAATTACAGCCTTTCTGGACATTTGATGCCAAGTGCTTTTAGTCAGGCTGAAGAGACCTGGCTGGGAATCCCTAAAATGCTGTTTTGTACCCCTGAGATACCCCAAACACCCATTCCAACTGGAGTTAGCAGGTTGTGGCCCAAATTTCACCTCAAAATTTGGTGTGTGGAGAGCACCAGAACCAAACATGACCTGGCTGAAGCCTGGTAGAGCTTAATCCCACTGGTACAGCCCATGGAGCCCTCTGTGCTTCCAAAGGCAGAATTTAGAGGATGATGATGAGCAGAACTCAGGGGAATGAATAGAGATGTGGAATGTGTGTCAGGAATTTTACAGCTTTGAAGGGAGTTTTGTTGTCTCACGACAAGGAGTTCTGACATAACTGCACTTGGCTCCAGAGGAGGGAGATGGAATTGGTGGATTGTCCTACTGGACTGGTGGCTGTCCTGTCCCCATTTTATTGTCCTCATCAGTCCATTGGGATGTGGATGGAGGAGAAGAGACAGCCCTAAGAAAAGTCCAAGGAAAGCATTTGGGGTAAGAAGCAGAGGAGGAGTTCAGGGTGACACTGCAGGTCATGGGGTGCAGACTGGGGATTTTTGGGGTGTTCAGGGAGCCCCTGCTGCCAACAGCTCAGGGACAGCAAGTGCTGCATCCCCATAAAGGCAGGAAGGGGCTGCACTTCCCCACTGCCCCCAGCCCTCCTCATTTAGGACTGAAGCCTCTGGAAGGGGCCGGTGCAGGGCTGAGCATGGCCAAGGGCCGGCCTGGGAACGGGCTGCGGGTTGGGATTCGCACAGCCCAGTCACTCACTCCCACGGCCCTGGGCAGCATTGTTCTCTAAAAGCAGACATGTTTCCTTCCAAGGAGCAGACATGGAAAGAAAAACACACACCAAAACAAATCATCTCGTCCTTCCTTCTCCGGATGGCGCGCAGCCCGCTCCCGCTTGTCACTGAGGCTTGAGGTGGACACGATCCCAGTCTGGCAGGGGCGATGGGGGGGATGAAGAAGTCATCTCTCAAGTCCCTTTTCCCTGGAAAATCCCCTCCTGATGATGGCAGACCTAACTAAGCCTTCTCCCCAGCTCCTCCTACAATCATCTCCCTGCTGCCAGCCCATCCCAGCACCTCCTAGTGGCAGGCATGGGATACCTGCGGGTTTTCCACGTGTCCAACTCTTTCTGCTCTGTTGGGAAGGACCTGAATTAGCTCATGGCTCTGTCAGTCTTCCCCAATGTTCACCCAGTGCACTTCCCCTCCTTTCTGTAAGCTGTGGAGCTTTCCTAATGTTTTTCAGGGGTTTGGGGCTGCAGAGTTTTGGCTGGGAAGAAATCACTGCAGCAAGAAGAAGCAGACATGGGTTATTTCATCCCTGCTCCTGGGCTGCATCCAGTCCTCATGGCCTAAAGGCATTGGGCGCTGGGTAAAGCTGTGGAGACAGAAAAATCCTGGGTGTTTTGTAGGGGATAAACCCATCCTTTGCCATGGGATCGCCACCACTTTTCGCCCTGCCTCTGTTATCTGTCCCTCATCATGTATTTTTTTAAGCTTTCTCTACTCACAAAATATTCAGTAGATCATAACAGGCTGAAAACACAGTTGGGCATCTGTCCTGCTGCTGGGGCTCTTGGCTGCATTTCGGTCATTAAACGTGCCTGGCTCTACACAACCTGACAAATACGGGGTGAACTTTACCCCCGGGTCTGCCACTTTCACACAACAAGGGCACATATTCCACAGCTGGGGAGCTGTTATTCGGCTCGGACTGTACCACAGGTCAGAATTTATGGCTTTGTTATTATTATGTTTGTGAGCTTTACAGCCACACGGGTCCCGCGGGAACTCGCAGCACTTTCGCTTGGCTGTGTCAGTCAGACATTCATAACCCACCAAAAAGGAAGCATTGAAAATGCTGGGAATATCCTGTCTAACACTGTCTCTCATCTCTCTGACCCTCAGGTAAGGGCCAGACTTTGTTTGCACCCAACAGCGGAGGAAGCTGATAAAGGGAATTAGAGGAACATGGAGGGGGAGTGAATGGCAATGAACACTCAGCAGCGCTGCTGCCAGACACCTCTGCTGCCCTGTTTGTTCCCTCTAATGACACATGTCCCAAATTTCCTGATCATAACAGTCATCATGTTGCTCTTGGTGTTTTATTGCCCTCTGATGTCGAGCCAGCAGCTTCACAATGGGAGTTAACCTGGTGTTAATGAGTTGAACCACTCCAGTTCATCTGCTGACTCCCCAGAGCGTTAATGGCTTTGGGGGGACACAGAGAGCGGCGTTGTCACTCGGGGACAATCTGTAAACACACCACACTCTGCCCAGATTTCCCTGTGAGCCACCACAGCCATGCTGGCAACTCAAGGGCTTTGTCTTTTGGCTCGTGGATGCTCGTGCTTTGACAGGGAAGGTGGCACTGGTGGGGTAAAATATCCAGGGTGGGAGATTTCCCTCGTGAATGCCATGGAGAGATGATAACGAGCCTCTGTCAGGCTTCCTCGTGGGGACTGCAGGGAGCAAACTTCTCTGCTGACACGTGGGTTGTAGGGTTGGTGGCGTGGGGACATCCTCTCCCAGAGCAGGACCAAGCCATCCAGTGAATTTAGCTGCCAAAAATGCTCCTTTTGGGGTATCTGAGCCCCCTGCAGCATCAAGGTCCTTCCCAAAAGCCACAGACTCCTCAGAAAAGTCAAAATATTCCAAACAACAGAAGTCCTCACCCCCAAGGAGCACCAGCATCTCCTACCACCCACAGCCAAGAGCTGAGACTAAATTTACAAGATGTATATAATAATAAAAAACATGTAAGTCCCTGATATACAGTGCTGAGGTTTTCTGTAGCATAGGATAAACTTTCTAACCACCTTTTTTAATTTATTTATTTTTTTTCCCTCCTGGCTGAAGAAATGATTCCATTTTGCACCTGTCCACAGAATACATCATCTTAATTCAGCATACCTCAGCTCCTGCTGGGCAAGGGCAACTGGATACCCTCAGGCAAAGGCCAAACCAGGAGTCCTTTAACCTAATAAGGCAGACAAGGCTACAAAGGCATCTACAATTCCCTTGGATTTTCCTCCAGGGAGGCAGGTGCTGTCTGTCCTTGAGGAGCACAAACATCTGACATGGCCGTGACTCTGTCGTGCCTTTCCTGCCCTGCTGCGTGTTCCTGCACAGTTCATCACAGAGCCATGGATCCTGGAATGGTTTGGCTGGGAAGGCACCTAAAGAGATCAGTGTGTTCCTGCCATGGCAGGGACACCTCCCACTGTCCCAGGCTGCTCCAAGCTCTGTCCAACCTGTCTTTGGACACTTCCAGGGATCCAGGGGCAGCCACAGCTTCTCTGGACACCTGTGCCAGAGCCTCACGGGGATGAATTTCCTCCTGATATCCAATCAAGATCTACCTTCTCACATTTTGAAACTGATACCAACTGAATTATCTGCACATGCTCTTGTCTCAGGTCCCTCTCCAGGTTTCAGTTGTCCAATTTTTGGCAGCGGCTGCCCAGAGCACTTGCAATGGCTGGATGGGTGTAACCACCACCTGCCTTCCACCTGCAGATCCCTGTGTCCTCCCTTGTGCTGGGGATGGCCCTAAAGTCCATGTGCTGGATGATCAGGGGGCTGAGTGCCCACCAAAAATGATGGATAAGAAGAGGGAACTGGGAGTGATCCTCCTGTCCCACCTGCAAATTCCCAGTGGCACATGAGAGGGAGAGGAGCATCCCACGGGGAATGGTGCTGCTGCCAAAATGGAAAATTGGCTGTGGGCTCAGGGCAGTTTTGGTGGGAGAACAGAAGAGATGCAGTGTCCCCAGGACCTGCAGGCTCTCCCACATGCGCCGGCAATTCGCACTCGGGCTTTTATGAGGTGAGAGGAGCTGCTGGAAGGATTTTTCCCCAACTTGCTGGGGAGGCTCAGGCAAAGCCCTCCTGGTGAGGGCAGGCTCTCAGCCCAGGTGTGAGAGACAGCAGTCAGGAGATCCTGGAGTCTGCACATGCCAGCCTGGAGAATGGGCACGGGAAAAGGTCAGAAATGCAATATCTGCTTTATTAAAAAGATAAAACAGCCCTCTGCTCCAGTATGTAAGTGCTTTGCTGCACTAGGAGAATTTCCCTCTTCCACAAACTTCTGAATGAGGGAAGAAATTGAAAAGGTAAAAAAAAATAAAAAAAATAAAAAAAAAGAATGGAAGAAAGATGGAGATAAACTTCAGCTGCAGTGCTGTGGGCAGAGGGTGAACAAATGCAATCTGCTTTTGTGGCACTCAGCAGAAAGGCAGAGCCGGGCAGGAAGAAAGGAGGATCTGGTTTCACATCTCGCCTTAATGAGCCCAGCATCGCACGTGCCTTTCACAAGGAGAAAATGCTCTGTAGGCTCTGGGATGGCTGCCTGTGGATTTGTGCACACGTGGGATAGAGCTGAGTCGAGCTGTGCTCTTTAAGCCCAGCTCCCCACTCGGGCATGTAAATTAATCCTTGTGGGCGCTTGGATTTGCACTTCACACTCTCAGCGAAATGTTAGACATTTGTGAGCTGCGTGAGAGGGAGAAAAAGCAGCTTTTTGCCTGGCAGCCAGGGTGACCTGGCCTTATTTTGGTCCTGGCACCCTCCAGACCCACTCACATTTTTTTTTATTCCTCATTACATCCTGCACGAATTCCTTCTGGTCTGAGAGTTTCCATTCTTGATCTCTGTCCAAAGGTGAGCGTTCTCTGTTGAAAGTTTGTTCTAAATTGATTTAACTATTTTTAAAAGTTACTCACTGCTGGATAAATATCCCTTTCCCCCTGCAAATGTGTTTCCCTGATTTTCTCCTCCAAAGGGAGCAGCAGGGACATAGTAAAACATTTTAGGAAGAATAGTCTGGTTGATACCAAGGGAGCCAAATGAAAGAGAAACAGAGAGAGCAAACAGGGTATTTATGGCAGCTCTAGAGAGCTGTCTGTATGTAGACATTAAAAATAGCCCAAAAATAACAATATTGGCTTTCTGGTCTATCCTCAAACACAGAGAACAACCTTTGAAAGAGTTGGATGGGCACCCAAAACTTGTGGGGGTAACTGTGGATTGACAGGTGAAAGGAAATAACCCTGAGCACGTCCTTAACCTGCCTAAAAGGCAGTTTAACTTGTGCACACCCTGGAATAACACACATTGCTCTGGTTTTAGCTGGAACTTAATGATTCACTCCACATTTCCTTGGAGAAAGCTCGCAGTTCTTCAGGGCAAAGAAAAATGTGGCTAAATAAGGCAGCTCCCGTGCTTTATCCTGCTGCAAATCTCGAGTTGCTCCCTGTCCTTTTGAAGAATCGAGTCAATAATATAGTTCTACAAGAAAAAAAATATGCTGTACTTTCAATTTACTAAATAAACACAAGAAAAAAAAAGCATGAAAAGTTCATGTAATTTGCAAGAGACTTAAAAATTAAAAATCCCGCTGTTTTTTCCATTTTCGTCATTGCTAATTTGCAGTGGGCAGATCTTGCTGCTTTAGCAATTTTCATCTCCAAAAGGGTCCTGCACTGCCCAAATGTTCATTTTTTCTGCCAAAATAATAAATAAACTGATCTTTCCCTTTTTGTGTGCAAGAATTTGTCACTGCTACAACCTGAGGTTTTCCAGTGTTGGTCAGAACCTCCTGAAGGGGAGAAGTGCCTGAGATATATCTTCCCTAAAGGGTTTTCTGCTCTCTGCTCTTTTCTCCAGCAAATCTATCAGATCCTGCTTCAGAAAGTTGGCTGGAACAAGTAGGGCAGCGTTTCAGCATCCATTCTATTTTTCCAGATGAATTTAAAGTTCTTTTTAGGCATAAATGGCATCATTAACGTCGATTTGTGGATCTGTTAAGATGTAGGTGGTCTGATGCCTTAAGTATGACTGTATTTCATTGACTCCACCACTCTGAAGAGTGCTTCACCAGGAATTACCATCCAACTCCTCCTTTTATTTTCCTTTTTGTTTCCCCAAACAGCTGTGTCACAGATAGCCCTCCCCTCCCCTTGCTGCTCTGACCTCTTACTCTGCAATCCTCTTGGATTCCCTCCAGGGAAGGCAAATATTCCCTCCACCTTCCCCCAGAGCTGTGTGTTCCTTTAACCTCGGAACAATCTTCGGCCACTAAAAATAGATGCCCAATTCCCAATTTTGCCGGCTCTTGTCGTGCCACCTCTGCTTTTTGACGTTCTGTTCTCCTCAGTGGATCACATGCACCTGCCTCCTTGCCAGGACTGACAAAAAGCACAACATGTCACCAAAATTTTAAACAGGAATTCCGAGGACCAGACCAAAACAAAACAAAACAAAACAAAAAACCAAAAACAAGCAAAAAAAGCAAACAAAAAACCAAAAAGAAACCGGAGAATAAACCCCAAAAAACCCCAATGATGTGTTGAGAAGTTTTTCATAGAAAGACCAACAGAGAAAAACATTCACAGAACTACAGACTCATAGAAACTCAAAATGGAAGATGGATTAATTCATCCAGGCATTTTGTTTGCTGATTCAGAATAACCTCCTCTGTCACTGTCTGTCTTAAAAGCCCCAAATGAGAGATTTTTACCTGCATCCAAGATTATTCACAACCCAAGATGTCTCTGAGAATTTCTGACATGAAGAATGAATTCCTCCTCTCAGAACAGCATCTTGTCCCTTCCCATCGTGGATCTCCAATCCTTCCATCCCATCTTCATGAAAGGACTTCTTATTTCTCCATAAGAAATGTCTGGGTTTTTTTTCCACAAATATTTGTTGGATAATATATCTGCCTTGCATTTTATCAAAATTGAAGTACTCAACGATCTTAGATATCTTTTCCAAATGTAATGATTCTATGTTTCTAATTAGGATGAATTAACTTTCACCTTTCCAGTTGTCCCATGGTTTTAACTGATTAGTTTGTTGCACAGCATAAGGTGCCTCTAAACAATGCACATACACAGAGGTAGCCCCAGAGAAAATCAAATCAATGAAGGGAAACACCCTGGATATTCCAGATTTGAGGCATGGACAGAAGGTGAAATATAATTTCAATATTATTGTCCCTTTTATCACCCCATCCCTGATTTCAAGCAGTCTCTTGGACTGCATCAGTTGCTTGCATTTTGGAGAGATAAAATGCCTGTGTTGTTCAGCATGGTGAAAAGGGGGTGAAGAAAACCAAATCTGAAAACTTCATGCAGAAAGCTCTGACAGGTTGGTGGTCTGGGGTGGTTGAATGATCCCTTTCTGGATTTTCTTGCTGCTGGGGGAAAATCCTTGGGGCTAAAGGAGAACAGCTCCAAACCAAACCATTTATATCAGTGTCCTGGTAGCACCATATATCACTTTGATTTGAGAACTGTCCTCACAATCCCTGCTTGTTCCTGATCAATACTTCACTATGAATAAAAGTGGACAGAACAAATGGGAAAGATTTATTAACCCTGCTGATATGTTAAAAGCATTCTGTCAAAGAATTTGAAAAATGCTTCTCATATTTAGCGCTCAGAGACAGAAAATCCCTTTTGAGTAAGGAAAGGTATGTAAAACACATCAGTACCTCAGTGTGGAAATCCAGACCTGGCTCACTCCATACATTACTGATGAATAGGTATTATTGAAAACTGCATGTGGTTCTTAGCAGGGAGAGCAGCTCCACACAAGAATGAGAAAGTAATTGTCAGCACTCAAGGAGAAACACTGGTCACATCTTTAAGGGGGTTGAGAGAATGGGAGGCTTTAAGATGGTAAAACACAAGATTAATGGAATTGGGAGAAGCTGTTGACAGAATTTCTTGAGGGGAATGAAATTGGAAAGTGATACTCGCTGGGACGCAGCCCTTGGAAATTTGCAGCAGTCTGAAGCTATACACAGATCTCCTCACTGTAATAAAAGTATGGTCTGGGACGAGCTGAGGGTTTGAACCGCATGTCAGAGAGTCACTGCTGGAGCGGGATTCCAAAAATCACGTTGTGGTGCAGCCAATGAATCCCAGACACGGGCACGGAACACGCAATAAATGAACCCAGCATGATGCGCTGCGCTGCAGGAAAATCAGCACCTTCAGCACTGTCAGGGAGAGCAAAAACCAACCCCAACGTGCCACCTTCACCCAAAACACTTCTCCAAAGTTGGGACAACAGCTTGTGCAATCAGGCATGGCCGATTTGACGGAGAGGGAGGAATTTACCTCTGGCCAAATTGCTTCCCAGTTTACGTTTTGGACCTTATGGATGGCATAAAGATGGGAGGCAGCCTGCAGCCCTGCCCAGAGCAGTGTGCTGGTGCTGGGATGGGGGAAACACAAGAAAATATATCAAGGAACACCCTGGTTTTAGATGCAGGGGATATTCTGGTCCTTTCTTCGCGATTTTGCAGGGCCAAGGAGCGGCACAGCTCAAACATGAAGCAAGTTCATGGCCAGGAGTTTGAAGGCAGGTTTTTCCCTCTGTGCCTGGCAAGGAGGCAGGGAGTTTTATTGGAAGCAGACAGAGTTTCCACAGTTGCCTTTGTCAACTCCGAATTAGACTGTTCTTCTGGAGAACATCTTTAATCAACTGGAAGCTGATCAACCCACTTCATGGTTGGGTTTTTCACTGGAACAATGTAGTAACACCAGAGCTGAGCTCCACTCACAGTTCTGACATTTAAAACTTTAGATGGCTTCAGCAATGCACTTAAAAAATAAATTCAGAATAAAGAGGAATGAGTAGGGCTTTCTCCATAAAGAACCTCCAGCTTTGGAAATAACTGCCCCTACTCTGGATGGAAACAACTTCAGATGTGGAGAGGATATTGGAGTGAACAGAACTCTGCCATGAAGCTGTTTGGAAAAAGGGCGGTCAAGGTCTTGAGAGTGCTCAAGGAAAGAAGACCCTTCCAAGAGCAGATCCCTCTCCTGGGATGCTGAGGGAATACCTCCCTGGAGCTAAATTTTCTAACTGAAGGGACAGCATCCACTGCAGATTGTAGGAGGTCTTCCCTGTGAGGTCTTCCAAATCCCTCGAGGCCATGTTGAGCCTACCCAGGCTGTGAAAGCCAAAACCATTTCAGGCAAGGCGAGTACAGCAGTAGGAAAGTCAGCTGGAAAGCTACTTTTAAAAAATTTCACAACAGAAAGTGAATCAAATTTGGTCATTTCTTCCACAGCTCTAGCCTGGAATTATCAGGGATTATAACTTGATGCAACATGAAAATTATCTCACTGTATTTTGCGTATTTTTGTTCTCTTTGGGGAGTTGGGAGGAGAATTATGGAGAACACAGAAAAAGCGTAAAATAGTCATCGAACTTACAACAAGCTGCTTGGTTTCCTAGACAAAGTGACATTGGAATACTTCACATTAAATGGCATTTTCGGCCATACCCACAAGTATGTCTTTCCTGCCTGCTTCATTATAATCCAGCACCTAGGAATACTCAGCCAGCTGGATCATTCCCTGGGCAGACTATTCCAGTCAGTCCCTCAGAAAACAGATGTCAAATCCGGCACTGGAAAGGCTCCTGAAGACCTCCCCACCACCACACTGAGAAGAAAAGGTTGTTTAGAACCTCACTGAAAAAGCAAAGAGGTTTTTTGGTTTGTTTTTTAGGGGGTGGGATTGTTTTCTGATTGGTTTTATAGCTAGAACTAAAATCAGGGATGCAAAATCAGGGGCTGGAGGAGCATCTGAAGATTTGGACAAGGGGGTCTGAATCTCAGAACAGATATTAAATTTGGTTTCTAGCGCTCAGTGTAGACGAGAAAACATTCTCAGTGGAATATCAGATTATCAAGTGGCCCTGCAGTCTTCCATCACAACTCCTCATCACTGAGTCAAAATTGATTATTGTCAACTTTTCAAGATCTTTTCTGAGAGAAGGGTGAGCTAATTCACACAATAAGTTGTCAAAGTCGAGGGGAAAACCCTCTTCCATCTGCTCACCCCAATTGCTGGGGGCTGCTGTGGTTCCACACAAGAAAATGTTGATCACGCTAGGTTTTTTTCCATACAACTCATTACTCCATTCAAAGCCTTGGATGGAAAGTACAGTGGGAATGATTCCAGGCTGTGCCTCAAAATGGAGTTGTTTTTGCAGGTCTCACCTCTTTTTTCACAGTAGTTGGAAGGGGCATGAACTTGGAGCAATCAGATGTCTAAAGGCTTTATTGAACGGGGACAGTTTAAGGTTGCTTGGGTGTCCTGGATCCAAGACTTCTTAATCTTCTCAGAGCTTGACTTTACAACTGAAACATTTCTTTAAATGCTCATTTTCAGATGCGCTGCAGAGTTTAAAAAAGGCTGGCATTGTAGGAGATTTTAACTTGGAACTGTATAAGAAATGACAAAGGAAAAACACAGTTATTTAGGATGATCTACAGGGATTAAACTGAGCAGTGGAAATTAGGATTGACTGTGAAGTTTGCCTGACCTACAGTAGAGTATTTAAATAAAGCAGATGGCCCTTCACTGTAGGAAACATTTCTCCAAGGATCCCATTAAAAGGCAGGAAGATGTGCCGTTCCTTCTTTCCCCTCCTCAGATAAATGATTGTATGCAGCGCTTTGACCCCCACACTCCACCCATAAAAGTGATTTTCATATCCTGGGCATTGAAGAGCATGAAAAGACATCAGGATGTGGCTCTGGAAGATTTATGAGGGCATTTAGTCAATCACCTCTACACCCTCAGCGAGCTGGGTTTGCCCCAGCACTGCCTGCCAGTTCCAACCAAACAAGTATTTGATCTGAAAATGCTGCAGCAAACCCCAACATTTGTGCGTGATTACCCAAATTACAAAGCCAGTTTGTAACATGCTCGTAACGAATTAAACGAAAAAACATGTACCATAATGAGGTCTTTATTTCCCAACTTTTATTTTCTACAGCAAACGAATAAATTGAATGATTTGAGCACCAAACCCTCCAGTCCACCTTGCCCTAAACAAACCACGGAGTGATTGCAGAAATGGAGAGGTAATTAACTGGGAGTTAGCTCAACCAGCTGCTCCCTGGATTACTGAACAGACTAAGCCTTTGGCAACTCGCTTTGGTAACACCCCTCAGCAATTTTCAGCGTGTCTTTTCTCAGAGCCTTTAACGTAGCCAAAACCCCAGGAATCCACAGGTTTTTAAATGATCAAATCCACAATTTTGCCTGCCTGTCATGTTCATGCTGCAGACTTAGCGGATCTCTCTGAATAAGGTTTGCAGCACGTCTTCTGGATTTGATTAGGAGCAAATCTGCACTTCATCTTAACTCCTCCACTTTTTCTGCCCTAGACCTGAGGAATGCAATATTGGCTTCTCCCTCAGCAACTCCCACGTTTGTAGCAAACATTATTGAGCTGGGTTTCTCTCTGGAGTGTGCTATTTTAAAAGGTTCCAATTCCCACCTGAACACCATGGCATCTCCAGCATAAAAAAATCTGTATTAATTCATATATTTTACTATTAGTGATGTATCTACTTCATAGCTTGCCTTAAGCTTGGGAACCTATCATGCTCCAAACTGTGCTGCATTCATCACGTTAATTAAAGACTAAATAAAGAAATACTGATGGCAAATTCCCTCCCTCCACACAGAATATGAAATGTAGATGATTAAGTAAAAAAAAGTTTGCTCATTTAAATTTATTTCCTTAGATTACCCAAGAGCTTTCCAATTTGCTTAGACATACAAAAGAATACATTCATTTTTTTTTTTCCTTTTATGGCATTTTATATATAATGTAATAAAAAAACCCCAAAATAAGTTGATTTGGAACTTTAAATGAATAACCTATGGCAAGCTACTTTCTCCCTCTTGATTTTTGTTTTTAGTGTTTAGCAACGAACCCCAGTGTTCCAACAAACGCCCCTGTGAGGCTTTCAATGTTAAACTCCTCTCAGCAAGTCAAAGGAATGTTTTCCATGATTTCTGTGGCAATATATTTTGGTGACTCATGTAATCAGGGTTTTGAGAGGTTGTGTCATCCTCAATCCCTATATTTTACCTGTTATGTGATTGATCTTAATTAAACTTCCCTAATGAATCCCCATATCACAACCCATGTAAATCACATCTTATGTGCATGGGTGAGAAAATTTCCCACACAAAAGTTCCAGACATTGGCTGGGAAGGATTTCTTTGCTGGCTGTTGATAAGAGCCACTGGAAGTGAGTGAAAGGGGTTGAGAGGAGA
The DNA here is from genome assembly GCF_001522545.3 of Parus major. Lineage (NCBI taxonomy): Eukaryota > Metazoa > Chordata > Aves > Passeriformes > Paridae > Parus > Parus major. The sequence goes on from NC_031780.1 coordinate 2,818,384, forward strand.
TATTAACAAAATGCAAACAGATAAGGAAAGAAAAATGGGATGTGTTTATCATTCCTGGCAGGGCTTCAGTGGTCTGTGCTGCAGGAGATGGTTCAGATTCCAGGGAAGCATAGGTGTAGATTGCCCTGGAAAAACAGACTTGGAGCCTTTGATTTTGGTTCTCTCCACATCCAGAGCACCATCCACTCTTTCCTGCTGCAGGTGAACTCTCCAAAGCACGGTCCTGAAGCCAAACAGGTTTGGGAGCTCACTGCTCAAATTAGGATTGTGAGATTATGAACACTGAGAAAAGACATGTACACTGCTCAAATTAGAATTGTGAGATTATGAATACTGAGAAAAAACCTGTACACAGCTTCAGGATGCTGAAAACGGCTTTAATTTTATTATTCAGCTGGTTTTGTGTCCCCAGTCCCTACTGCTTTTGGTTTACAAGCCCTGCTCATGGATCAGGATTTAACCACGAGGGATGGTAACATGGAGCAGAAGGTGACATCCAAGGAGTTTTCTGGCTGACAAACCCTTTTCTCCTTAATCTGAACTTGAAAGAAACTCAAGACATGCTGGCTTTCAACAAAGAATTACTGTTCACAGAGATAAATTGATCAGTTTTTCCTCATTTGAGAGGTTTCAAAGAATTAAAAATGAGATAATTACTTTAAAACACTGTTTATTTACAAATATTACTTTGGGAATCAGGAGGATTTGCTGGTGGATATTCAGGGTTATCTCCAATTTCCAATCATGCCAATGCCAAAACTGATTACTTCACTGCAACCCCAAATTCATTGCTGTGCAGCTCAATCTGTTGGTATCAAAAAGCATGGAAAGATTTTGTGTAAATCTCAATTTACTTTTGGTACAAACGCCTCATAACTTGGGTTTGTGTGCAAAAACGAAAGTGAAACCTCAGCTGAGTCCACATAACTTCCAACAATCCTTTTATTGGATTTTCAGTTTCCAGCGAGCCTAGAACACTCAGCTGGAAGGTCACAAACCATTCTGATGAACCTTGATTGACTCTTCAGTTTCAAAAAAAGGAAAAAAAAGCTGAGACTGGGGCAATTTTTACCTGGTTTCCAGTTTCATAGGTACAGCTGGTTGACATTTTTCAAATAAAACAAATCATGACCACTTGGCTTTGCTCCAAACATTCATATTTTTAATTCACCCCCCACCACCATTTTTCAACCTCACTACTTTCTTTGGAAAAAATTCAAAAAAATCCTTCAATATCAAAAGGGGAAAAAAAAATAAAGGCCTTCTCAGTGACCTACAAAATACATCTTTTGTTTATTTCTAGGCTTTTTTTTTTGGTTGTTTTTGGACAGCCACAGCAAGTGTTTTGCCTGGTTACCTCAGATTGTTCTGTGCTTTAAATTTCCTTCCATTCATAGCAGAAACACTTTGGGTCTGATTTTCCAATGACAAAGCCAAAAATATTCTACTTCTGGTCACCATCTTCCAGGTTTTCTGGGGCAATAAAAAATGATTTATCATAAAACCAAACAGGCTGAAAAATGTTATCACACTTGTAAATGTCCCAGTAAATCTTTAAACTCTGCTTTTCACCCTCAGCTTCTAAGGAAGGCTTTTTGTAAGCATCAGTCAGGAAGGTCACAGCAGATCATTGTATGCAGCTTAGGCAAAGATTAACTTCCACTTCTTGAGGAGCTCAGTTTAGGCTGTGTAATGGATGCTGTTGAAAATCCAAAATGTGCCATAAATCCCCCGGTCCAACCCTGAGAGAAAATGAGCTGAGTGACCACAGATGGTGGAGTGAAAGGTCCCTGTGTAGCACAGCTCCAGCCTTGTGGAGCTGCACATTGTCAGGAATGACCTCTCCTCCTCCCATGGAATGATTCCTCCTCTTCCTCCTCCCTTGAATCTGCACATTTTGTGACCGAGCTCCTGGACCCCCCAACATGGGACTGGATTTGTCCTTCACTTGGGATATTTTTCACTTCCTGGGCGCTTGGTAGAGGGTTGACACCTCAGTGGGTGTGTTCTCAAGCTGTTTTTAGCCAGAGACACAGAGCTTAAGCTTTTCAACAGCTGCTTTATCTCTGCTTCTCACCCCTACCCCCACCCCAATTTCAGGCTGAGATGAGCCTCCACCAGCGACGCCCATGATATCTCACTCCAAAGTCCTGTCAGAGCCACAACCATGGCCATAAATTTCCCAGCTGGGTCACAGTACTCCCTATTCATTTAGTGAAACATTATAAATGTGTCCAGGCTCTGGGTGAAACCCAATCCCTACATTCCCTGCCTGGCCATTCCTGCGACTGATGGCAGGGTCATCTGGAATTGCCATCGCCTTATCTGATTGGAAACTCATCACCTGCGGTTTCCACACCCAGGGCTCGGGAATGCCTCCTAAAATCCAGCCCTCTTTCAGCTCTGCTGCTCGGGGATGGGAAGGGTCACGGGGGGCCTGGTCCTGCCTGGCCAGGGAGCAGCAGAGGTGAGCTGGCCCAGAGTGATGTTCTCCAGCACATCTGAGGATCAGAGCTGTCACCCCAAGGCTGCAGTTGCAAGCTTGGCAAAGGCAGAGCTCTTGAGGAAGGGGCCAACCAGCAGCTGTTGTGAGCAGCATCATTTCACTGAGGCTCATAATTTATATTCTATTTATTTCATATGGGACTCTCACTGTGACCCTCATGAATATCATCTGGTAATGGTTACATGACATAAGATGAGCCTTTCCTTTCTCTCATCTGGTCTGCGAGGGAAGCTGGATCTGAAATGCAGCAGGGATTTTTGGTTTGACAGGTGAAGGGTTCAGATTTATTTATTTTTTTTTTTAGTTTTTTGCTTCCATTTCACCCAGGGAAAAAGAAAAAGGCAGAAGGACTCACACCTCAGATGTCACGGTCTGAGCACAAAGGCCCACAGGGCAGCCCCGTTTTGAACTGTTCCACACAAACCCACAGTTAAACCCTTCAAATGTTTCAAACACCACCCGAGGCCCTGTGCAGGTGCAGAATTAACTCCAGGTATCAGCAGGCTGAGCTGCCACCCTTCCACCCCCAACTCAACGCTATCCATGGCAACTTCCATTCCCAGATATGAACCAGCAAGTGCCTCCGAGCTGTATGCTAAATAAACACAGCCCAGGAAAAGCTCAAACCAAAAGGCTTCACTTCCAGCCAACATTCCTTCCCCTGTGCCAGCCATTCATTCCTGCAATATTTAGTGGATTGCAAAGAGATTTTGGATTTCCTGTCAGGTTTCTGTCCTTCAGGGAGTTAATTATGACTTGGGACTCAAGGAATTGGGCTCTGCTGCAGTGCCACGCTCGTGCACGTGTTGCTGCTCTGATTTATCATTGTGTCCTTGCTCCTCTCAGAGGTTCTGTTCCAGGCTCTGAGGAAAAAAATGAAACAGGGAATTCACTGAGCTGGAGTGGTTGACTGGGAGACAGGAGGGGACAGGAGGGTTGATAACTTGGTCTGGACTGGTGGATGCTTCTTACACAACTCCAGGGAAAAGAAAGGGTTGGGAATGGAAAAAAACCAGAGATTTTAATTTCCTTTTAGTTCCCTCCACCTTGTATCCAGCTCCCATGGCAAAATTCAGTGTTCTTGGTGGGTGAGCCCTTCCCACGGAGCAGGGAGCAGGCAGGAGCAGGCTCCAGCCACCACCAGCTCCAGAGACACAGAGCAGCTCCTGGGATTGCTCCAGCCTCCCCTGCCTGACTCCCTGAACCCATTTCTGCCCTGCAGGGAGTACAAGGGGATGCACTTAACCCTGTTTTCCATGAATTAGCACAGGTACTCCTGGCACTCAGCACAGAACTCCTTGCCCAGGTATTTACCCAGCGTGGCAGGTGGGTTTTGCAGCCACGCTGAATTAATTCCGTTCTACTCAGTGACTGCCGTGAATTCCTGCACTTAAATCTCCCTGTGAGGAACTTCCCCAGCTGCAAAATAGGGACAGTGTATCTCCCCAGTGCAGGGCTGAAAGGAAAATAAATACACTAAAGCTTCTAAGCAGCTTAGGTATTAAGAAAATGAGATACATCTGCGGGTAAAATTTACAGATAGGCCATTTGGATACAATCTGATTAGATTTATCCCCCAGTAAAACGGGGTAATTTCTGTAAGTTCAAGAATGTTGCTTCTCTCCCAGTGAAGCAAAAATCCCTGCTAGCTCCTAGGCTTAGGCTATGCCAGCCCTTGGGGAAACATCTCAGTGATTCAGGAACTTCATTCTCTTGCTTTCCACCCACGTTTGTGCCCATCCTTGGACATTTTGGGGTGATTTCCCCTGTTCTGGGATGGCAGCTCCCTGCTGGCTCTCCACACTGCAGATCCCTTCAAGCCACAGATGCTGGCTCTGGATCAGCTGTGGATTCACTGCAGCATTCCTGTCTCACTCCCCAGTTTGTACTGGATCTCTGCTTGGTGGGGTATGACTGTGGGGTTTTAGATTTGGCACAAAAATGAGGATAGAAAACTGTGGCTTGCTGTGTTGGTGAACCTAAGGTGTCATTGCAGGGCCTGTAAAAAAGGTGACAATTAATAAAGGACCTCTAAAAACACTAGGACAGGGTCATTCCAGGGAGATAAACTTTATTGTCAAGGCAATCTTTCAGAAAATACCGTTTTGCACAAGAGGAATAACCAATTCCCAGCGTTAGATTTTCCCTGGGTTTAGACCACGTTTAGCCAAAGTCATGCCCTGGGTTAAATGAACATCCATCAGATAAAATTCTGGTGAACATTTTCATTTCCCTCTTTTCCTGGTGCTGATCACACCCCTCTGGCTCTCCACAGCCCTGCACCGTGGTGGCATTGCTGAAGCCTTGTTCCTACTACAATCATGGAATTTTTTCCAATTGTAAAATTTTACCTGTGCAGAGGACCTTCAAACTCATCCCCAGCCATGGGCAAGGACACCTTCCACTCCCCCAGGCTGCTCCAAGCCCTGTCCAACCTGGCCTTGGACATTTCCAGGGGTGGAGCAGCCACAGCTTCTCTGGGCACCCTGTGCCGGGGCCTCTCCACCTTCACAGGGAAGATTTTTTATCTAATATCCCTTCTAACCCTGTCCTTTATCAGTTTGAATTCATTCTGCCTCACCCTGTCCCTCCAGACCATGGTAAATTGTCAGTCTCATATTTCTTGTCAGCTCCCTTCAGGTATCAGCCACCTCCCTCACCTTCAGTTTGATGTCAGGCTTCACATTTGAAAAATAAAATTAAAAAAAAAGCCCAGAGCAGCAGTGAGGGACCATTTCCCACCCCAAGGAGCAGGTCTTCACACCTCCAAAATTCCTCTCCCACTTTTCAGCACCTACAAACCAGCTTTGCCATCCCAACCACAGCATCCCATGTCATCCATACCAGGATTAGGGATTTGTGACAAATCACAGGGGTCAAACTGTGAAAATCCTCCTCAGGAGGCACCAGCTTGGTACAAAATTCCTCTGTCTGCAGCTGGGGAGGAATTTTGAGCAGCTCCCCTGGATCTGTTGGCCATCTCCAGCATGCTGCTCTTTCCTTACCTGTAATCATTTTTATTAGAACCCAAACAGCACTTCCTAAAACACTTCTGTCATCTGAAGTCTTTGACCTGGTTGAAAAGTTTAATGTGAATATTATTTTCAGACCATTAGCAGAGGAATCATCATCTGTTTGGGGAAAGCAAGGTGCAATAAAGCAAAAAATTTAACCAGGGCTACTGAGAGACTCATTGTCAACACTGAGATTAAACTTCCAAAGTCAAAGACCACCTCTTTTGTCATGAGGCCGTGTAAAAATAAAGAGATTGTAGCTGAAAGTGGGTTTGTGAGAGAGGCTGCTCCTTTTCTTAGGCAATTTGTGTGTCCTTGGATCATCACAACGACAGCAAAAGGCCTCTGGAGGCCTCAGCTCTGACAGCAGTGCTAGAAGGTTTGTGTGGTCTGGGAATAATCAACCTCAAGTCCAAAAATAATACAGTTTAAAGGATTATTCCCTAATTGTTTCACCCTCAGACAAAAGCCAAAAGAATGGTGCTGTCTCAAAGCCTCAGGCTAATGGCTTCATATTAGTGAGTTTAAATTGAAATTGTTCATTTTGCCAAGAAATTAGCTTAAAATTTCTTCCTTAATGCCCATGACCCAGCCTGGTGTGTGCCTTTTCCAGCCACACCAGCTTGATCAACAAGACCACATTTCTGTTTCTGAAACCCTGCCTTGCTTTTGTCTTTCTCTCATCAAAGTGACTGCAAATGTTTGATGCATCACAAATTTAGGTCATACTTTGCTCCTCTGGCACGTTTTTTCTTGAGAAGGTGATTGAGCAGGTACAAGGCACTGATACACCCAGGAGATGTGCAGCTCCCTGGGAAAAGCAGCAGAAATTTACATTTTTTGCTTGAAAATTTCCAAGTGGGGAGGATTTTAATTTCTTCATGTCCCTGGCTTGTCACTCATCCACAGCCAGGCTGAGTTACTCCACCTGCACCTGTCCCTGGGAGCTCTGCCAGCATTCCCTTCCCTTTGGACACACAATTCCCTCAGAGAACAGCAGGGAAAGCCTTTCCATGGAGAAATCCAAAAGGCTCCTCAGGGTTTCTCAGCACCCAAAGGCTTCACTGAACTCCCACACTGTAATGAAGGAATTTTTAGCAACCCCTACATAGAAAATTGAAGCAGGTGCTCTCAATAAAGAAAATTCTTAACCTTGCTCATATTTATTTCAGTTCCTCTCTGTCTGGGCATTAAGCCACCATTTCACTTTCAAGCTTTCCTGGCTTGCTGGAAAGGGTGAAGGATAACCTTTTTTCCCCCTCTTTTTCTTTTTTTTTCCCCTACATGAAAATATGGAAACAGATTTTAACATCAGCCCTGGAAGCAGCTTGGGTGATTTGCCAGCAGCCTTTCTGAAACAATCTGCAAGGCCACCTAATTAAACAAACCTTCAGCATTTTTAAGCTCCACACTCCCAGAGTGAATTAAAGGAGGATTTTGTCCTTTTGGAAGGTGGCACGAAGGAGGGGACTCAAAGAGCCTGATCCTGGTTGTCTCTCAGATATGGATTTATTTCAGAGATGAATTCCACCTGCAGAAATTATCCCTGATCCAGACCTCGATGGCAGCATTGGAGATGCTGGTGATGGAGAAAGCTTTTAGATTTGGTCTATATTAGGCACAGCGTGTGTTTAAATAGGAGCAATTATTTTAAGCATGTCAGGTGCCCAGAGTCACATCTTTAAGAAAAAAATAAAAACAGTTCCTTATCCTCCTCCTTCTCAAAAAGAAGAAATTTTGTAGTGAATAAAACCCAACTTGACAAAACATTGGTACAAGGGTTACAAATCAGCAGAGCCACATCCCCATTTCCATAATTCCTGGAGCTGCTAAACTGCTTGGGGGGCACTGGACAAGTGTGGGGTGAAAAAGAAAGGGGGAAAAAAACTAATTAAAAAAAAAAAAGAAAAATAAAAAGGGCTGTCAGGGGAGAGGGAGACAAACAGCCCATTCATAAAGGCATCGGGGCTGCGCTCCCGGCATTTCACGCTCGCCGGAGGAATCACCGGGAATGCCGGAGGGAGGCTCCAGGTTACCCATGGCAGGGGCTGGAACTCTCCTGCTGCTTAAAAAGAAAGGTTTGCTCCCACCCAACACCTCTCTCCTCATGAGGACCCCGATGAGAGATGTGCTGGGTGGGTCTTCCAAGGAGAAATTTGGTTTTCCAAGGGGAAACTTTGGCTTTCCAAGCATCCAGAGCATGTTTGCAGCAAAATCCTGCTGCTGTTTTTGTTATTTATTAATCATTAGTGCAAAAAAAAAGAGAAAAGGGCAGAATTAAAATAACTTTTATTTATTTGAGGCACTGTGTATGAACACTGAGCTTTCCCAGTGCAGCTTTCCTTACGGATTCCGCAGGCACCGGATTGAAGGAAAATATTTCTCTCTTAAAGTTGTTATTTGAAAGATTTCACAGGAATCTTTTCTCCTCTGGAATGGATGGGCAAATTCCCAAAGCCATACTATCAGCTGGGAAAGAGATGAATATCATTTGTGTCAAATAATTTATGAAAAGACTGTAAAAAATCTGCCAAAAGCATTGTCCTGTGAATTTATTCAACAGACTCCAATCACTGGTGGATCAGACAATAATCAAAATACTGCAATGATTTTCTCTGCCAAGGAAGCAGAATTTTTAAATAATTGGTTAAATGCTATTGAAAAGATAATCAGAAATTCTTTATCTGCATATATGAAACCTTCCACTTGTAGCAGAATTAACTTAATTCCCCAAACCCCACCAAATAGAAATATTCCTTAAGAAATTTAATAGAAGAAAAAATTGTGTAGTCCCACCTGAAACAGAGAGGACAAAGTGACAAAATTAGACAAGTTTAATTCAAAATTAAGAGTCTGTGCCACTGCCACATTATTTTATATATATTACATATATATTTCATCTTCATCCTATTGCAATATTACCTAGGCTTACAGATAACTTTTTTTTTTCAGTGTGTTAATTAAATATTTAAAAAGTTCTCACTAATAAGGACAGTAGAGGGAATATAAAGTAAAGATAAAATTTGGATAAGAACTGATTAAGTTTATAACTGTGAGGAAAACAATACTCAGAGGAGCAGGGGAAAATTCAAGTATCAGTGAATTCAGGAGATTTTAGTTACAAACATCCCATTAACAACACTGAAATTCAACAGTGACCATGAATCATTTTTCAGCTTGTTTTCTTTTATCAGAGAGTGAACTACAAGTAAGAGAATCTATTTTATCTTTCTCTTTCATTTACAATTTTTCCCCAAACTCAACCCCAGTGAAACTATACTTTAATAAAGAATTATTTCATTTTGTTATTTCGTGCAAAGAGTATCTCAAAGGTTTGCCCACAGTGTCTGACACTGAAACAACACTTGCAAGGTATCAACTATTTTGGTGCTGCTTTCTCTAGAGAAAAAGAAACCATGCCCTCAAATCCACCAATACAGAAATATCTCAGCTACACCAATTTTGGGGAAAAATGTTAACTCCTTAAATGTAACAATCAGTTTCTCAGTCTTTGTGCATCTCATGAGGCTTCTCCATTTTCATGACTAGCTAAAACTTGCTTTATTGTGACTTTTTTTCTTTAATAACAGCTACAGTTCTATGCTTGAGGAAAAGAATATCTCGAAAGTATCCCTGAAAACTCAATGAACCCTTTGAATTTCACAGCTCAACTCTGAATAACCACTCCTGGGAAGCACCACAAGGCTTGTGTGATTTCATGGAGGGGGCAGCCTGGTCATCTATTTATAGCTTGGAGATGAACGTTTGCTGACATCCACATGGAAACAATTGGGAATGCAGAGTGCCTGCCGCTGGGTCACGGGCTGACACACATTTGTTAATCCCCAGTTTTGCCTTCACCTGGAATTGGGAAGGAATGGTGCTCCCACTCGGGGCTAAGCATCTCCAGCAAGATGAGAGCAAATAAGACACTCAGTTAAAGAGGGAATTGTAAAAAAACATAATTAGGTTTAATTGTCGCGCAACGGTTTCATCAATGTGGTTGGTAATAAAGTGCAAATTATGCACATAATATATTACAGATGTGGAGCGCTACTTTGGAAACACAGAGGTTATTATGGGATGGAGGAGAGGTTGGAGGGAGGGGAAGAAATTTGTTAAAGTTGTGGTAGAAATGTTGGTGCCCCCAGAATGAGGTTATAGATCTCGGTATGTCAGAGTAGCTTTAATTTCAGAGCTCATCCTGTCGAGAACCTTCTTTGTTGTTGGGTTTTAAACCAGCAGAAAATGTAGGAAAACTCAAGGCCTAAAATATGGGACATTGGGGAGATTTGTGATGGTTATTAGAACTTGAGTAATGCTGTAAACACAATAAACTCGAGCTGAAAGAGTCACTCCAGTCCAACCCGCTGGGTTTATGTCTTCCCATATAACTTCCTCAAAACAAAAAAAAAAATTGCCTTTTTGGCTACAATTCCTCAAGTTAATCTGAACTTAGAGGAGACTTTTGTTTCTTTCTAAGCTGAAGTACAATTAGGTTGCCTACTGCAAGATTTAAAACAAGAGGAAGATCATTAGACTGGACTACCTTGCTCTGTTTATGCTGCTGGCATCATATATAAAATAAATAAGTAAAATAAATATTATATAAATAAATCACAAATTCCAACCCCAACCATACTATGAAGGAAATAAAGAGCATTTTGGATAAGGTTTTATTTATTTTTTAATTCATCCTGGAAGTACAAAAAACTTCCTGGCAGTGGGGTATGTTACAACGAAGAAGAGATTTTTAGAAGCTCTGAAGAAATTTCATTACATTTAAAACATTTCAGAAGTATTTCAGAAGAAGCATTGTTCTGTTTTAAAGATCACTCTGAAGAGGTGGATAGGACTGTGTGAGCACACAGAGCTCACCCACTCTGCATCACTCATCTGCTTTATTTCTGCATTTCTGGATGCAGCATCCTTCATCTCATTGCTACTCCAAATTGCAGCCGGGTAACAGGATAAAAAGAAAATCTTTTACCAAACACGACTGATTTTCAAATTATTTGAAGAAAAATTCAGTTCTTTTTCGTACTTTTGATCACCTGAAGTTTATCTCTGACTACATGTTGAGAAAGTGAAGTTTGATAAATCCCAGTTTACCATTTATGTGGGGAAACTGAGGCACAGAAGGAAAAAATTGGTTGATTATGGTTTCTCGAGGAGTATAAACCTGACTCAGCAAACTTCAACTATTTGATTACCCATTATTTTCCCCTCTTTTAACTCAACCAAGCAGCACAAATACATAATTCTAATTCCATCATTGGGCAGGCTGGTGATTTTAAGCCTTCTGTCAAGCTCCATAAGACTTTTTCACTGGAATATGAGGTGTGAACAAAAAAGAACTGTTAAAACAATTGGGGTCAGCACCTGCCCACTGGATACGAGAATTCCTGTGGACTTTAATGGCATTATTTGGGTGAGTAAAAAGAGCAGGGATACCCCATGGCTCCCTCATTTATTTCCAGCAAATGGGAACCTGGTGTTATATGACCAGAAGAAAATGAAAAAGAGGTGGTTGGAGTGTGGGAGTTCTCCGGTGATTTTTGTAAGCAGCTGAAAACCTCAGAATTCCCACAGAAATGTCTTGTTTACTGGCAAACCCTCCAAACTGAACACTTTTCCAATTTTTTAACAGCTCTTCTTCGGTTACTCCTGGTTTCTGAAAGTTGAAGCATCTTCAGATATATCCATATTTTTGTCCCCTTTGGTTTCCAACCACTCCTTCTCCACAGAACGCAGCAACTAAATCATCTTAGCAGAAATACAAATTTTAGCCAAAAAATTCAGCTAGGAATAAAAAGGCCTCTTTTTTTTGTTCCAAAGAAACCCTGGAAGGCAGCTCCGCTCGTGACAATAATTGGAATATCAGACAGAGGATCAAGAAGCAGCGGCTGCAGCCCTGCCCAGGTAGGGCTGTGTGGATGCTGTCACTAATGTCCCCCAGCCCTGGCAGGGAAAGGTCAGTGGGAATGGTGTCCCTGTGCCCTCCTCACTCCACAGGACAATCAGGTCCATATGTTCCTTGTGTTCCCGAGACTGCAGGAAGGTCAGCAATGCAGAATTATGGGCGGGAAAGTGGGAAAGGGAGAAAAGGTTTAAAAAGGCCAAAAAGAGAGGCTTTCATTTTATATCCAATTTGTCTTTTAGCTTCGGAAAAGGGCACAGGGGTTGGAAATTATGATGGGGTTTTTTTTAAATTTTATTAATGACAGGCTTTGTGGTTGCTAAGGGAACTTGACCCAAGCGGGGGGAAAGGAATGGCCCAACGCTGCATTATCAGGATTAATCTGCTGCCTTGAAATTGTTGGATCTTTCTCCTCTGGCCTCACGAGTCCTTCCTGCTCTGTCTCTATCTCCACGACCACCTTGTTGACATGAGCCTCCCGCTTAATCCTTGGGAGGAAACCTAACCCTTGGCCTCGGAGAGCCGTCCCTGGGAGAGGGTAAGCAGAGTGCAGCCGTGCAGGAGGTGAACCCACCCCTCCTGAGCCGGGCTCCCGCCACACAATAAAGCAGCGAGAGCAGGGCCATGCTAATTTAACAGGGGGCTTGATTACACCCTGATAGGGCCCTGCTGCTGCCTTCCAACAGCCCCCTTTGTGGTATTAGCATTTATTACACCCCGTATTATAAGGCACGGGGATTTGCTTCTGTAGGGCACTTTGGCTGAGCCGTGAATTGTAATGTTTTTTTATTGCTCAATAAACGCCGTTCTCTCTTTCACTGCCGCTCCAGCCCCACTTTTTGAAGCCCGTTAAGTCTCTAACACAATAATCTCGCAGCCCAGCGATGAGAGATCACAGTTTATACCCAGTTCTGGTTACTTCTGAGGCCTCCTAGAGGCCAGATTCCAGGATAATTTGGTCTCTGAGACTTTTGCAGTCCCAACCTAATTTTTTTTTTGGAGAGGCTTTGGCCTTCAAGCTGGTGAGGTTCAGTGGGTTCTTCTCTTCGAACAGAGGGTTCCATCTCTCCTGAATGAGAGAAGAAACCCAGTGTTGGCCTGAAGGACAGGGCTGTAGAGCCTCTGGCATTTTATTTTCCCATCTGTTTATGTCCACACGTGGCTTTGCATCCCATGATTTAACGCGCCTGCTCTGGCCGGGCAAAGTGCTGACAAGAACCCTGCGGGAATCTCCCACACATCCCTGCCAACAAACCCAAATCTCTTCCTGTGACATGCCCACCTCCAAGCTGGTGATCCCCTCTGAGGAGCCCAGCGCCTGCAGCACATTTATTGACGGAGTTATGAAGGGTTCAGCTGTCCCACCACGGTCAGGAACAAGATTTTCCAGTGTTGACTTCCGCATTAATTAGCGCTTGGAAACTCCCTACATCAACACGCCTGCACTGGCCTCTCATCACCTCGGAGGGCTCCTGATGTGCCAGACCATTATCCCTCCTGCTGTAAGGGGATGCAGTGCTCACAAATGCACCTCTTTGCAATAATGTTTTTTTTCAGCAGTAAAATGGAACTGTTTTAGGCGCTGGTTGTGTGAGGCAACCGATTAAGGGCATAAAAACCCCACTGTGCAAGCTTTGAGGGCAGGACCAAACACTGCAGACAAGGCTGATAGTGAATACTAGAGCCTTTTAGCATAAAATGATGTTTTTAAATTAAATTTCGCATTTTGCACTCAAGGCTCAAAGTATCATTCAGGTTTTTTTTCCCTTTATTTTTTTAAATCATCAAAGAATCACAGATCTTTGGGTTAAATTGTGCCAGAATCTCCAATGGGATTTCTGTTTACAAAGATTTATTTATCAATGAATGGTCTGAGTTCTGTGCATTCCTGGAAACTCCTGCAAGCAATGGATCTGTCTCTGAAATCCTCCTTGAAGCATAATCTGTGTTTTTCCCTTCAGACTGGACTGTTACAATTCTCTTTCGTCCTCTTTATATCAGTCATTTTAAATAACTACTCTTGACCACCTATTCCCACATATTTGTAGATCATTTTAATGCCCCCATTGGTCAATGCCAAACATGACCACAGTGAGTAATTCTCATTTTTTCCCTTTTTTCAGTCCATGCAGTTATCCCAGCAGGAATCTTATCCATATGAACATGCTTTAGGATGTTGTCCCCCTCCTCTGCTGAGTGATCATGGTTTTGTTTTAATTAAATACTGGAAGTATAATGATAGAATTACTGAGCCATCTTCAGTGAAGTCCATAGCCATTTTCATACCTGCCATGATTCTGGAAATTCTTCTTTCCCAGAGATTATCAGGATATTGTGTCTCTCTTTAACTGCCAATATACACATATTTATATCAAATTCTACTGCCATGTTTTATGCTTTTCTATAAAGACGTTATATTGAGGAAAATATAAAACCAACATTAGTATAATTCAGGAAAAAGAGAGAAGAGTTAAGTTTCCATAACATGTTTTTGGCAGATGTAAATGGATTTAATTTTTAAAAAATACAAAAAATTGGTAAACCATAGCTATAGCAACAGCTTCTCTGCTTCCTTCTAAGATGATTTAGCTCTGTAAAGAAAATTTTATCTTCAAACAGTGCAGGTGGCCCTGGTTCTCTGATTCCTAAATATCCCAAAGAGTCTTTAGGGGATGTTTGCTCTCATTTATTCCTCTAGAAGTATTTATTTATTCATATCTCATTTATTCCTCTAGTGGTTTGAGTCTCTATGGATCTGATTAAACCCACAGAAGTCAGCTTTTACTTCCCTGGGTTTGAGTGAGCCCAAAATAATGTTGAGTTCTTCTTTTAGTGTCCAGACAAGTGAACCGGGTTTGGTCCAAGTCCATCCATAAATGTGACCTCCTGGATCCCAGAACAGCAGCACTACAAACCCCTCCTGGCCAGAGCCAGGATAATATGATATATTATATTAGATATAATATATATATTATATCTAATATAATATATCATATTATCCTGGCTCTGGCCAGGAGGGGTTTGTAGTGCTGCTGTTCTGGGATCCAGGAGGTCACATTTATGGATGGACTTGGACCAAACCCGGTTCACTTGTCTGGACACTAAAAGAAGAACTCAACATTATTTTGGGCTCACTCAAACCC
>NC_031780.1:2833066-2863451 GCF_001522545.3 Parus major
GTGAACCGGGTTTGGTCCAAGTCCATCCATAAATGTGACCTCATGGATCCCAGAACAGCAGCACTACAAACCCCTCCTGGCCAGAGCCAGGATAATATGATATATTATATTAGATATAATATATATATTATCTATATATAGAGCCAGAGCTCTTCCCCTTCCCAGGATCACACACCTCTGTTAAACACTTTGTCCCGCCAGCAAAGGGTTAATAAACACCCCTTTGGAAAAGAATCCCTTTGAATGTGGCCTGAGAGGGAGCTCAAATATTTTCTCAATGGAGAGTTAGCGGAGTTTTCTGTAGATCTGGGGTGAAAGAAAAGTCTTCAGAAAGTTTCAGAAGAAAGCTCCTTTGAAATGGCCCGACTGGTGTTATGATAAGCAGTTCGATAAGCCCACCCATGGAAAAGTTATTAGGAATTTATATCATATGGATCCCATTAACCTAAACGTTTGCTTTCAAAGTAAACTTCTCGGTACATGACTACCACTAAGTCCAAGCACTTCAGGTTGGGGGATTGTGTTTTTACAAAGGAATCGAGGGTTATCCAATCAATTAGCTGAATTCCCTGTGTAATTATGCTTTAAATGAATCACCTGGTACTAATGAGGCTGCTTACCCATTAAAGGAAAAAAAAGGAAAAATAGCGTTGCCTTTAAGGGAAACACTTTTAAATCTGTGGATAGAAATATCACACAGTTTATGGTTAATCTTTGGCACTCAGTGCCTTGGGAGATACCCAAAGCAGGTAGATTGAGAAGATCAGGATTTTGGTTGGATGGCAGTCAAAATATCACTCAAGCTATTTTTAATTAATTATTACAAGACCATCTGAAATCATTACTGATATCAAAGCTGTATTATTTAGGTGATAATTAAAATATAGGCTAAGAATAAGGCTGTAGGTTATTCTTCAGAGGCAGGGAGCAGAGCAGGAGCATGGAGCTGACAGAGAAAAGAGGAACTGGGATTCACTGAGGCCAAATGCCCAGTGCTGGTTGTGCAGAAATTCAGCTTTAGAACTTGGAAGAAAACCCAGTTATTTTCATCATCTTGCAGGCCACACTCTGCTGCACTTTGGAAGGGTTTAATACATAGGCTTTTGCCATGAAACCATTTATCTTTGTGCTGTATTATTGCACGATTTAAACACATTAGAGCCCTTGCAGAAGCATAAAGGATTCCAGGCTAAACGGGCTATTTGTCTATCCCAGGCAGGCAGCACGTAGCCATCAGTGGTTTAGTGAAGGATTTTATCATTAAGTTATATCGTGTTTCTAAATTAATTCACTTGAGCAAGAAGAGAAAGAGAAAAAAAAGCAATTAAAGCCCTGCTCCACACAGCAGAGTCCACAGGCAGGAGGCTGCAGTGAATTATCCAGAGCATATTTCTCCCAACCACAACTGGATTGGAACAATTTACTGGATGTGAGCATTGAATGACAGCAGATCTGGATGACTGATGGGGGAGCACCCTCAGCCCTCCTTCCTCCTGCCCAGCAAACACTTGATTTTCCTGCTGGGAGATGCTCCACACCTTGTCCTTGGTCCGCTTGGTCACGGTGGGATGGGTTGTAATGCCTTGGATGCAAAAAGGGCCTTCAGAGCAGATATTGAGCAGCTTGTTGGAATTATTGCTGGGCTATTTTTGGTTCGTTCAGAGGTCAGCGCCTTTCCGTGAGCAGGGAGTTATGAGACATTCCCCTGGACAAACAAAGAGATCATTGCTCGGCAAAATAAAAGAGTTTGCTCAGGAGCTGGCAAACCAGAGAAGGTTTTTGCTCTAATTCAGAGAAATTTCTGCTGCTTGTAGCTGGGATTTCTGGCGTGTGAAAAGAGTCTGACTGAACGTCTCCCCAACTGTTTTCAGTGAGGTGGAAAAAAATGAGAAACACACAAGGAGTGCCCACTTTTGATCACCAAGGTGTTTTGATCTCATAAATTATGTCTGAAATTAGGCATGAACTGGAAAGTGTGAGTGTGTTTTCCCTCGGTCTGGGAGCTTCTTGTTTGGAGAGAAGGAGCACTGTGCCTCCACCTTCATCAAATACCTTTTATTTTTCCACCTCTGCTTTCTAAGAAGGAGGTTTCTGCTGCCATTTATCAGAGGTGTCATGAGTGTAGGATGGAGAAGCACCACATTCCTCCTCTTTTCTTTCTCCTCTGGGACTTCCTCCTTCTGAACCTCGTGCTTAGCTCCAAAGAGACCTGAAAATGTTCCAGGCTATGGAGCAGGTTGACCTGCAACCTAATCTCATCCCAATTGTCATAACACTGCATTAGCCATGCACAGCTCATAAATCCCAATAATACAGAGTTAACGGGGAGGGCTTTGACAGTGCCAGGATTAGAAGGGCACACAATAAACAAAGAGTGTCTGAGCTGAGCAGTGAAAAATCACCAAGTGATGCTACAAATCTTGTGCTGGTATTTCCACGGGCCTCTGCTACAAGCAGTGCTGGGGGAGCTCAGTTCCTTCCCGTGCTCCCTCTTCAGACTCACCTTAAGGCAAGGCATGGGAGGAGGGATGGTGTAGGAGCTCAGCCTGGTGTTAGGTGCAGCTGAAGGGACAGGTCAGACTGTCTGGGAGCATTTGAGAGGACTCTCAGGAATTATCTTCCCTCAAGCAGCGATTCCCTTCTCTAAAACCAGGATTTGTCACCAGCAAGGCTGGGAATTTGTGGCTTCTTAAGGAAGAGCCAAATCTGTCCATCCAAGACAAAGCACTGCCCTAAGCAAGCCACCAGGTTCAACTTATATAGAGCAAGGAGAAAAATCACCCCAGAAAAAGGTGTTCCTTTGTTAAAGGTTTCAGAATATCTGACTGAAAGATTTTTCCTTGGAACTTCTACCACTTTCACACCAAATGCACGGACAAGTAGAAAAGCTGCAGAGAAAGTTATTATCTTTTTACAAGAAAGCTTGTGGTGCTGAATTGTGCATCTCTTAGATCCTGAAATAGATTTTCACATTGTTTTCTTAACCCTGGCATGGGAAAGAGTGGATTTTCCAACCTTTGTTAATGATGGACAAGCCTGAAGACTTTTGATAATTTACTTCACAATGGGTAAATAGCCAAAGTAACCTTATCTGAACCAGCCAGGATCATTTGGTCTGAATAAAGAAGCTGAAAGACTCATGAGAATGGGATTTCTTACAAGATTTCCTTGATTTCCTCTTTCCAGTCGGAAAAGTGACACACAGAGGATATCCTATCTTTCTGTATTTCAGCACCTCTGCTTCTCCTCAGAGTTGGACTAAAAGCTGCAAAGTCATGTGAAAGTAGAGATTGGGAATCATTCCACTGACCTTTCTGGAAAGATTAAATGTGACTGTAGGTTTATCTGCATAATCACGTAGTGGTAGAGAAACAACATTTCTTTGATGCGTTTTTCTTTTAAGTCTTTTAATTTCATTGGTGTTATTTATTCTCTTAACATATTTTGTTAGGCAATGGATCAGATCCGCCTTTATCCCCTGTGCTTTACAATATTTTCTGCTGGTGAAACTGGGGATTTCTTAGCTGAGGAGAAAGTTTAAATTCTCTTGGACTCACCCAGGGAGGTGACAGAAAGATCTTAGGTTACAAGTTGAAAGAGTAAATTGTCAACTTGGAGGAACTAATCTTAAGTCTTAGTGAGCAAAGTGTGGTTTATTTTTCAAATGTGAACTTTTAGAATTGATGGAAACATCCCTTTGCTGCAAACTTTCTATTTTCCAACCGAAAAATAAAAACAGTGCAGGACCTGACTAATGGATACACACTATGGTAGAGGTCTGAGCTAAAAGAATAGACAACCTGATGTCAGTAAAAGTCTGCATCTCCAGAAAGTAAAAGCTTTAAATACTGTGTTTCAGAAATAGAAGGAAAAAAAAAAAAAAGGAAAAGTAGGAAAGAAAAACCCAAAGGAAGAGAAGGGCCATGATCCATGCTGATGCCTGCATTTCTGTTATTAGTAGTGGCCCTGTCCCAGCCAGGCATGAGTCACACGCAGAAATCAAAACTAAACCTTGAGCAATCCTTTGGGGGGCTGGGGGGAGGAAATTGCCACGTTTGGGTTTTCTCCAAGAGGAGCAGAATGGTGGGATGTGGATCCTCCCTTGCTGCAGGGCTTCCAGCAAAGCCTGCTCGCTGGGATTTTGCTTGTGGCACCTGTCAGTGTGGCCAAAGGTCTTTGAAATGAGCAGCTTCCATTGTCTTCCTCAGTTCTGGGCTTCTGCTCTTGTGAATATCTCTGCCCATAAACATGGATATCTCCCCCCATTCCTGCAAGGAGTCATAAGCAGTGTGATGGCTGCGAAGATTCATAAATTCTGCTTCAGGCAAATTGGTAAATGTCTATTTTCAAATTTTGTTTTGTTTTTGTTTTGTTTTGGTGTTTTGGTTTTGTTTTGTTTTGGTTTTGGTTTTGCTTTGTTTGGTTTTGGTTTTGTTTGTTTTTTTTATTATGTGTGGAACTGCTGGAGGCTAAACCCTTGGATGTGACATCTACCCATTCCTGGGTCAAACACAACTCCTCATATTTGTGGACGCTCTGTTTTTCAGGCAGA
Source organism: Parus major (assembly GCF_001522545.3). Lineage (NCBI taxonomy): Eukaryota > Metazoa > Chordata > Aves > Passeriformes > Paridae > Parus > Parus major. The sequence continues at coordinate 2,837,619 of NC_031780.1, forward strand.
CCCCTGCTGGGCATATTAGTCCAAAACAGCTCTGCCTCCTCCCAGAGATAGTCAAGGCTCAGGGTGAACCTCAGGTAATAAATCCCAAAGGTTTCAGCCCTGGAGGATTCCATCCCCTGATACCTTCTCTCATCCATCCATTGCTTGGGCACCTGGTGAGTTCATTGCCCATTTTATCAGCTATTGAGTGGGGTGAACATGTGACCTGACTGTAATTGAGTTATAACTGCTGGAAAAATATTTCTGTTTGGGAACCGTGTTTACTGGTTTCTCCAATTTTTATCAGGGTTTTTTTTTGGTGGCTCTGCTGACTCAGAAATGGGAGAGGACACCGTGAATTAGGAACCGTAAAAGGGAGGAAAAGTAAATTAGCGAGGTTCTCTTCCTTCATGAATAAATATTTATGACTCCACCAATAGGTTCTCCTGCTTCAGCCCTGTGCAAACACTGTCTGCAGCAGAGGTAATGTTGACTTTAAGCAATGTGCTCTCAGATGCAGAATCTGTTCCTCAGTGCCTGCAGTGGGACTTAGCTCAGCTGGGTTCCTCACAGACGCTTTGATGCTTGGAATGCATGTCCAGGTGCTTTTTGGGCAACTGGGAACCTGCTTTATGCATTGTAATTCCCATGGGATCTCCTGGACATTTGTGGCATCAGTTTTGCAATCTTTTACAACTTTACCTGAGCTATTCAATAAATCGCCAAAAGCCACTCAAACTCCTTGACTTCTGTTCCCAACACAGATGTTTACTTAGGAGATCCCATCCTGTTTATTTAGGAAATCCCATCCCTTCAGGCTGTCCCTCTTCTCTCCTGGTGTTCCAAGCCCAAGTGACAGGAGGACTCTCCTCCTGCTTGGCATCTGATTTGGGCTGGGAAGAGGGATGTTTTTCCTGTGAGCGCTGGAGTTTCCGAAGGCGGCCGGTTGAGTTTGTTTATTTCCCCAGCATTTCAAAGCCTGCCCTGTCCCGTGGCTCCTCGGCTTTTGGGCATTTTTAGTGTCTGACAAAAGCATGGAGGAAAACCCTCCTGAGCATGGGGTGTTGTAATCTCCTGCAGAGGAGTGGCCAACCCCCTCAGCCTCCCAGTGCCAGACCACGCCGCGCTGAGATGCTGGAATTTGTTCCTTCCTGGCACCGCTCAGGAAGGGCCGAATTCGTGGGAGAAGCTCTGTCTGTAAAGACTTCAGAATAGCCTGATTTTTATCAGAAATGACAACAAAAGGAGAGTAAGCCAAGGGTGCTCCAAAAGCCTCGTTTGTCTGCTGCCTCCCTCCGCTCTCACCAACGTCACGGAGAGAATTTCCTTAGGATTTCTCCAGGAGACTCCCTATGGAAGAGTTTGTTCCTGTTGCTGCAAGTCCTTATGTTTCAAAGGGAAAAACGAGTGGTTTTGGGTAAATTATTGACAAAGCAAAAGTGTGACTGCTTTGAGGTCGTTTCAGTGCATGAGGCTACATTCTTCCTCGCAGAGCTGGTGAAAGTAAACAACATTATTATAGATTTTGGTCATGCCCTGGCATCAGGCAGTGCAGTTTCTGTGTTTGCCATATGCTCGCACTGAACTGGAACAGCTCTGCGTACACAGGGAAATTGTTTCAAGAGCCAGCTCAGCCTCAGAACTCGCTGTCAAAGTTACGATGTACACGACGCGTTCTGCCAACCACAAAAGGCTTTTTGTTTGTCAAGTGAAATACCGTGCGATTTGTGATATCATTTATGAAAGCTTTTTTTTTTTATTATTAATTTCATTTTTTAGAATTTTTTTCTCAGTTTTTCTTTTTTTTTTGTTTGTGTTTTTTTTTGTTTTGTTTTGTTTTGGGGGGTTTTTTTTGTTTTGTTTTGTATCCCTCCACAGGCCTGGAGACTGCGGTGTGGGATTAATGGAGAGCATCCTGCAGCTCCCTGCGACGACCGTGGCTCCACGTGAGATGGGAGACGGAGGAGGCACGAGCCAAAACTTTAAACTGGGATTGCAGAAGGCAACTTGCTGAGCCAAGTAAAGAGAAGAGGGGAAAATTGACACCGCACAAGACATGGACAATTGTTGCCACCGGCTGGGAGGCCTTAAATTACAGCCCCACTTTGTATATCCAAAAGCTTACACTTTCTATTTATATACCCCACTTCTTCTGCGCACCAAAAGTTGGATTTGGCAAATGAAGTTATTCCCTGCAGGCACATGGGTGGGGTTTGCTGCAGAGAAAATAAACTTGATTGTTGAAAACCTGTGTTTGCAATTACTCGGGGTTTCAATATTCTGAGGTCAAAATAGATCCTTTCAAATTCATAATGCTTTGAAACAGATTCGTGTTCATTATGAAATGGTTATTGGATTAAAATGAAATATTGGGATATTTTTGGTAAGCCAGTTATGAAACCCTTCAATAGAAATTATGAAAATGTGGAAAGAAAGAAAGTATTGAAAGTGTTGGGGTTTAAAGAAGACTTCTTCTGTTAAAAATAATTAGTTCTAAAAATGACAACTACCTGTATGAATCAGTTCAGCTGCACTGAGGAACTGGCCAATACAGTTTTCCAATACAGGTTTCCAATACATCTTTTGGGAGGTCATTCTATGGTCTGAAAGATCTTTTCTTGGCAAAGGAGAGGGTGTAAACAGTAAGAGACATTTTCTTTGGGGACTTTGGGGGACTGGATGAGAGTCTTAGTTCATAAATATTGTCTCAGAAAACCCTGTGACTGTCTTTGGACAAAAAGCCAGGTTTTGCAGCGTGTTTAATGGGCCTTAATTTCCTTAGGAGTGAGGAACACGGACTGGCATTTAAAAATAAATTATATGTCCCACCAGGCCTCAGACAAGGAGGTCTCCTAAGTCAGGAATAATCCTTAAATTCTAAAGCAGCCATTCAAGGGGACAAACTATTTTTAATCATTTATTTGCTATTTATATCTCAATGACATCTCCAGAGCATTTCAGCAGAGCTTCCACCTTGGACAACCAGCTCGAGATAACTTTTGAATGGAGAAAGAGAACGGGGCCTTCAGGAGCAGGAATAAAAAGCAAATTCAGAAAAAAAAACAAACAAAACCAACCCTCCTAAGTAATTATTTAGGTCCTGGAGCTGTGGCAGTGCACTGCAAAAGAGCTTCAATAGGGCTGAGAGCCGGAGCCTTTCTCCTCCACCTCGGACTGGAGCTACATCTGGCATTTCCCCCCCGCAGGAAAACAGTGAGGGGCTTGTTCCAAGGAAGGTGCAAGGAGGGGAGCCAGAGCCCGCTCTGCATGCTCCTTGCCTTGAAATATTCCTTCACTGCATGCCCACTTGAAGGCCCCTTTATGCTGAGGAAACTTAGTGTAAATAGGAATCAGGCTCAAAGAGCCTGGAGAGCAGGAGCACGAGAGTTCAAACCTTTTCAATTCCAGCCCTTTCAGACCAGAGCAGCCCTGAACCTCCAGCCAGGTCTCACCCCACCGTACAAAGTGTGCTCGTTAGGGCTGGCTGATGAACTCTGCTAATTACCTCGTGCTTGGGGCTGCCACGTTATGGATGGCAAGAGTTCCAGGGAGATGTTTTCGGAGAAGGGGAGGGGGCGTCCCTTAGCTCTCCTCAATTTCTTGAGAAGAAAAAGCTTTTATTTATTGTTTTTTTTAACCTTAAAGTGTTACTTCTAAATGGAGGCCAGAATTTAATTTCAGATAGTGTTACTCCACCTTGTGCAAGTGATTTCTTTTGACACTGCACTGACTGCCCGTGCACAAAAAGCCCTTTATGACTTACGCCAAAGAGCCTGAAGTATTTTTTGCCTCTCCAAAAATGACATTTCATTCCCCCTCGATTTTTTCCTTTTTTTTTTTCCTTTTTTTTTTTTTTATCACCTGAACATTGGCCTTAAAACCACAGCACGCAAAGGCCCCATGTGAAGTAGGGAAAGGCATTCAGCATCTGCTTATATCCCCAAACTGAAGCACCAGTGTGCCTAAAAAAGCTTGTATTTAAAGGCATTGCAGCTGCATCAGCTCATATTTCATCCAGCCACCAATTTCCTTTTCCCCCTGACAAACAGGCCTCAGAAAGAACCCAGGCCAGAAATTCTCCACGTTAGCGAAACATTTCCTCTTTCCCGTTCTCCCTTCCATTAATGTTATTACGCTGCTCCTGGGAAAAGATGACTTTTCCAATGCAGGCAGCATATTTCTCTCTTTTCTTTTCTTTCTGTCTGTTTTCTCCTTCTCCTGGCTAAGGGTAAGGGAAGAACAGGGGGAAATATTGGGGTGAAAGGAAATAGAGCGTCTCTTCAGGAAGGACACACTAAAATGTGCCTCTGATTCTGCACATGGATGCAGAGGGACAGCAATTCCTGGCTTTTCCTTCCTCTGGATGTGAGACACAAAGAGGGGAAAAAGCCACAATGAGGGTGACAACGTTCAGGTGCTCAAACACCACCTTGGTGACAGCATCCACTGAGGGTCAGGAGCTCCCTATGGAATCAAAAACTGCTTCACTGGACTGATCCAAGGGTTAAACTCATCCCTGACCTGGCTGTGGCTACTTAGAACTTGTTAAAAAGTCAAAATTTGCAGTTGTCAGGTGATTATTCTTTGTTTTTTTCCCCAGGTGTCCAGCAGCTTTCATGGTGTGTGCAATCCCACTTCTGCATGTCCACCAAAGATCTCCATCCTCCCACCTTTCAGGACCAACCTTTTAACTCCTGGCTCTTCCCTGATTGATTTATATCAGGACCAAAGTTCAACCTACCCCAGACCAAAACCAGATCAGATACCAGAATGAGGAATTATCCTGGCTATCAGGAGAGCTGCGCTCGTATCAAATCTGATTTTACCATGTGCATCTTCACTCCAGCCTGCTTTTCTTTTCCTTCTCTCCCAGGACGGGAAGGCAGAGCCCCAGAGGACAGAAAACATCTCATTGAAATGAGTGGCAAAGGACAGCCAGGTCATAATTCCTGGCCTCAGAGCAAGCGTGGCGTGACTGAATCATAAACTTTCTGTTCTGCCCATAAAAAAGGTGAAACAGCAGCATCTGCTCACTGAAAACCCCTTCCAGCACTATTTCAAAGTCATTTTACCTTATTCTACACTCAGGAAATCCATCCTTGAGGCAGCTTTTGTAAATTCTTGTACAGAATTGTTTCTTCATTCTCATTGTGCCTAAAAGCCATGAATAATCTGGGTTTGTTGTGTTTGGTTTCTTGAGAACTGAACCCAAAAATCAGGTAGATTTTATGAAAAAAGTGGCTTACAAAAGGAGCAATTTTCCAGTAAAGAATGGTTTGACAGAAAATTTCCTGCAGGTACTGGTTGTTTAATCATGTCCTCGTGGCTGGAGCAGGTATTTTCAATCAATCCTATTTTATGTAGTGTTTTAGCACTTCTTGGCAATAAGAGCTCCAGTGGCTTCAGAAATGGGTCAAAAATCATAATTTAAAAGGGCCCAGGAATTGTTCATTTCTGGAGAACAGGCTGAGCAAATGTCCTGTCTGCTGTTCCATTCCACTTGGACTTTGTAATTTCATTCTAAAAACCTTCTGCAGAAATTGCCATTTGCAGTGAGAAAAGCAGGAGTCATATCCAGCCAGCCCCCTGAACTCTTCCCCCGGGATTATTGGGAAGGGGCAGTTTCTCTAACCACTCTTTGTTTCCCTTTTTAAATTATTTTTTTGTGTTCTTACTCGCTTTTCTGCTTTTGCTTTCCCCCCCCCTGAGCTGGGAGCTTTGTTCAGACAGACCTTCCCTTGTGAATGGTTTCAGTTTCAACAAATTGCCATTCTGTGACACCCCGCCAAAAAAGTGCCTTGGAAAATTCCCAACCACCTCCAGTCTGTGCTCTGGAGCACATTTCATTCCCAAATCCTGGCCTAACCATGGACCAAAGCATCCATGGGCGTAGCTCCTTCCACCCCAGGGCATCCCCTGTGCCAGGGAGCTGGCCCCACGGAACAGGGAGGGAATTTGTATCCGAGGAGTGCAATCCTTCTGGAGGTGACAGCCTCGGTTCAGAGCTGGGGAGGGTGTTATTCAGCATTTCTGACAAGAACAGAATAATGATGTTGTGTCTGGTTTTGATTTAGAGCGAGTTGCAGTGCCACACTTACTAAAAAAAAACAATAAAAAAAAATTATTCCTGTTTTTTAGGGCTTGAAATGATCAATTTTCTCTTTCAGAAGGTTAAGTGTGGGCAATCCTCCCCATTTTTTGGCTTTGTCATCAGCAAATAGAGAATCCTGTTGTATTCAACTGTTCACAGAGACAAGAATTTACCAAGTTTTGACAGAAAGATGAAAGTATTGATAATCCCACCTTTTTACAAAAAATAATTCAATTTTCCATGAGTGTCTAGCAGTGATATCATGAAAAAGATGAGATGAACTTGTATTTTTTTTTGCCAGTGGTTATTTTTACCACTATAAAGTGCAGAAGATACATAATGAGATGCAAATAATTAATTGCAAATGGACTCCTTTAGACAACCCAGGTTAATTCTTTGCTGGCATTGCAAAGATTTTGTTTTTATTATGCACCTCTCCATGATTGATTCTCCTCAGATCCCCTGAACGTGATCCTTGACTTCATTTTTTTTCTCTTTCAACTTTACACTGCAACAACTCACACAAAAATTTTGAACCGCCTTTTGACTGAATCTTATTTTTTTTCACTCTTCCTCACCGTGGTTTGTCCGAGCTATAAGAATAACAAAAAAAATAACAAAGCCAATATTTCAGCTATGCCTGGAGAAGTTTTTATTTCGCTTTTCACTTCCACCAATGTCAAAATACCACTCAGAGCAGCCTTCATTCCCTGTCACGTGCTCGCAGATTTTTCCTTCATGCCTTTCTGCTTAGAGACGTCTTGTTGGAGGATTTTATTTTGTGCATGTCAGAGAACAAGTATGTTTTTTATGACATTTATGAATGTGACCAGTCTGGGAACATGCTGTCTGTCTGGGCCTGCTGCAGCCAAACTTGAAGTCATTGTGACCAGAATTTCCAATTTTGGGGATGGCTGATCCATCAGCTGGGGTCAATAAATTGGCAGAGTCGTCTCTTCTAGTATGGGAAGGGGACTTGGAGGGATTGTCAGGGCGAGGTTTTAATTATCTGGGATATTAAGCAGGGACTATTCCTTCCACCTTTCTCTGCCTTTCCTTTTGGCTGTAAAACTTACATTAACTGCAGTGTTAAATAAAAAAATAATTTCGATTCTGAATGCCTCTCACAGTTTTGTCTTGAAGTGCAAGGATCAAGACTGTAGCACCAAAATATCAAAGAATTTCAGTTTTTTGCTGCATGAAGCCTGCCTGCCTTATTTCAGCTGCTCCAGCCCTCTGAAATCCATGATTGAGAGCTGCTAACTCCCAACGATACCCTCCTGGCATGCAGGCTTGAGGTTTTTTTAATATTTTATTTTAATTATTTTTAGTTTATAGCTCAGCAACTCGCCTGACCCAGGGGAACACTTAAACTAAATTTGATAGATGTCAAGTCAGGAAAAAAAAAAAGAAAGACAGCAGTGTTCTTTCTCCCTGCAATTACAAATGTTTGCTGGAGACTTTTCTGACAGGATTAAACGGAGCAGAGACCTGGGGGGAGCAGAGCCCAGGGCTCGGCTCAGCCTGGCTGATGTTCTCCAGAACATGGAAGGGCAGCAGGACACCTCCAGTAGCAGTTTCCAACCCCAAAAACAGCGGGTTTGCCTTTTTTCCCCCTTTTCCCTTCAATCCCGATGAGTTTTGCACCAACTGGGGCAGCTAAATGAGAATACTCCTTTTTTCAGCTGATTTTGAGGTGTGGGGATGCCCCCAGGCAAAACAAAAACCGGAGTTTAACGAGATGCAAAGGAGCAGGGAAATGCTCTGGGAAATGATGCCAAACCCAGCTTTCGACATCTCTGTAAACAAATATCAGAAATATCCAAAAAAATTTTTATAAAAAAGAGAAAAAAGTGGCTCTGCTCTTTTCCAACCCATTTATTTTCCTTGCACACTGAATTTTTGAAGATACCATAAAACAGACCAATGTTATCAGTGACAAAGAGAGAAAAATTAAACTCCTTGAGTTTCTATAGGAATTGTTCAGATGGGAAAAATGTTGCATTTCTCCGGTACAATGTGCTGGCTGCATCAGGGAAAAGGAATGGGCTCTCCAGTTTTGTATCATTACATCACTGGCTCAGATCTTGCCCAGGAATTTAATCCAAAACTCAGTGGAATCAGTGGGAGTCTCATTATGGGAATCCATACTCAGGTACACAAACTGAAAAAAAAAAAAGAACAAATAGAAATTGTCAGGGAAAATAGTGAATTGTTATTTTTGAAAGTGTTCAGAGTTTTCTTTCCAATGGAATAAGGGAAGAAATTATTTAAAAGTCTGATCTTTCCATGTTTCTTTTCAATAATAATTTTTGGGGGTCATCCCTACTCCTTAGAGATTTATTTCTTGCATCTCATCACTGGAAAAGAAGGGGAATTGCAGGCTGGGAATGAATAACTTAAATACACCGAAATTAGTTTATGTTTAAAGGTTGGAAACACTCCCTTTTTGCTTCTTTTCTCTCTATAATGAAGAAATCAAAACAATGTCTATGGGACTGGATCATTTTTCCCACTGAAAGAAAAGGCTGACAAAGAAATTTTGCACAAATGTGAAAGTGCTCCATGGTTTGTGTGAAACCAGCTGATCCTGGTTCAATTTTGGGAATACCCCGAGTGAAATAACATTGCCAAAGCGGTGCACAGGGCACTCAAAATAAAAATGCTCTGAAGTTTAACATCTTTCTAAACCTGAGTTACATTTTCCTGTTGGAAATACCCTTTCCATTGTTGGAACCAAGGGTGGTGCTGCACTTGCTCATGATTTAAGGTGTTTTCACTCTCTATTTTCCAGTCTTAACAATTAATTTGAAGGAAAAGTCCTTAATGAATGGGCAGGTACTCTTATAACTTATTCAAGAAAATGTACTTAGAGTGAAATCCAAGCTGATTTATTTCTGTAGCTGTGGAATGCAAGAATATTCCCTCCATATTTTTCTTCCCAGCTCTCAGACAAATAAATCAGCGCTCATAGATATATTTACAATATTTGATAACAAAATGAAAATAAAAAAAGAAAGAAAAAGTGTGGAGGTTATCTGAATGAGTTCATAATCAGCCAGGTAAAGTGGTTTAGCAGATTATGAAACCCCAAATTGTTCCTGTGCTGATAATTATTTCAGTTCTTCAGCTCGGGGTGGGCAACGCTGCTTTTCCTCTGTCTGCTGGAAAAACAAGCAGGATGGCTCTCCCTGTGCTTTTTGGCTCGGCTGCACACATCTGGGTTTCGTATCAAAAGAAATAAATATCGGCCCTAATTAATCCTGTGAGGCTGCTGGGTACGAACTCCTGAGCAGCCCCGGCTTTAATTCCAGCCCCAGGCAGGCCCGGGGATGGGGTGGGCTGTGCGGGGCTGGCTGTTGATTTAATGCACGATATCATGTCCAAAAGGGTCTGGAACAACACTGATTTACATCAGCTGAATATTTGGCTCATTTGAGACTCCCCTGGGAAGGAGAGGGGGGATCCCTCCACACATCCATCCCCCCTGCTCTGCTCAGATGTGCTGTGTAGCAAAATGCATTGCGAAATGCTTAGGAAAGCCAGGGAATTTTTCATAAATGCAATTTGCTGAGGTGGTTTAATTGGGGAAAAAGTATTCCTTCAAGAAATGCAAACTGCTTGATTTACTAGACCTTTATGAAAAGTTATTTATAATGATTTGACCAGAAGATAAAAATCCTGTATTTCAGACAGAGGAGTATCAGGATGGCAACACTCTGATTAGTTTTACATCTTTCCTAATTCAGCTAATTCAAAGATAGACCTCAGGGATTTCCTTGAACAGCAATAAAACTTGTTGAGAATGGGCTCTGTTACATGTTTTACAATTCAAAACCTGTCTGTCTCTTTCTTACTCCCTCTTTTATTTTTTTTTATTTCTTTAAGAAAAAACTGTAAAATGATTTTGATCCAAATATCTGAGTGGATTCAGAGCAAATGGAAGTAAAGGGAATGTTAACTCTGGCCTGGGTACAGCCAGGCTTTGTGCAAACTTCTCCCCCTTCCAATGCTCCTCAAACCCAACCTGCAGTAAACCTTGTTATTCCAGCCCTGGATTTATCCAGCAAAAAGCTGCCAACGGCCCCAAATCGTGTGGCTGATTTCTGTAATGAGTGCTAACGAGAGCGCCACACCGATTTTCCCAGATTTATTATTTTCCTTCCCAGCCAGAGCCCAAACTGGAACCCTCACCCCCAGAGGCTCAGACCTGGATTAATTCCTTGCAGAATTCCTGCTGCCTCCCCACAACGCCATGTGAAGTCATTCCCATGGATCCAGGCTGGTTTTGTTGTGCTAGGCAGCAGTGTGTTTGCATGACTATCCATCTATTAAAAGATATTATTTTTTCCAGTGGAGAATATTTCAAATATTTCCAAAGAAGGTTTTTTTTTTCCCCCCCCAGATTATTGAAAGTAAAAAAATGAAAGGAATAAAATTATACAAAAAAACCCAAAAAACAAAAAACAAAAACTCTCTAGTAAAGTCAGAAAAGCAGGGGAAAATTGAGAATTTAGAGTTATGGAATCATTTAGCTTGGGAATGACCTCTAAAACCATTGAGTCCATCCATTATCCCAGCACTAACCCATGTCCCCAGGTGACACATCCACATCTCATAAATCCCTCCAGGAATGGTGACTCAACCTCTGCCCTGGGCAGCCTTTTCCAGTGCTTGACGAACATTTCAGTGAAGAAATTTTCCCTGAAATCCAACCTAAACCTCCCCTGGCACAACTTGAGGCTGTTTCCACTTGTTACTTGGGAGAAGAAACCAAATTCCACCTCACTCCAACCTCCTTTACAGACGAAGCTGATGCTGATACTCGATGGGCCTGGATGAAGTCTGGAAGATTTCAGTCAGAAATGCAAAATTTTATGAAATTTCTTCCTGAATTTTGCACACACTTGTCATATAAAGGCAAAGCAAGAAGATTCTCTAAATAAAGGAAATCAATATTCTAATTAATATCAATCTCCAGTCTTGATTTCTGAAAGTATTTAATGAACACAAAGAGCCAGATTAATAAAATAAGATTCGTAAAGTAAGGGCCAGATTCATTGCTGTAATGGCAGGAAATCAATGCCATAAAAATCAGACTCAGTCACAGAAATCTCCGAGCATTATTGTTTTCTTGTGCCATTGTTTTGGGGACAATCCAAGAACTGCCACCAGCTCTGATTTTGTTCAAATCCTTTGATAAAAGGAAGAAGTGAAATCACAACTAAATAAATTATAATCCCTGCTATTTTTGGGCAAACAAAGCCCTTGTGAAGGAAAAGGAACGGCTGCAGGGAGGTCATTGCCAGGAAGTATTTGAAGACCATTAATCCTCCTCTATCAGTCCCTCCTGGGTGATAAGAGACCCTAAAGTCAAGTTCTTCTTACCCTGATATCTCCAAGTGGTCCCTGACATGTTCCTGTTTTTCACAGCTGGCTGAAGGTTTGAATTTCTCTCCCAGTTTTCATTTTAACTCTGGAGCCAGGACAACGTGGCCTCATTGTCTGGGCTCTTCACCATTAAAAGTGAATCTTCTATCAGCAAAAAACCAAAAGGCAACTTTAAATATGAGTGTATAACTTCCATGCTTTTATTTAAATGTTCATTCTATATTTACCAATGACCTGTAAGTGCCTGGCTGGGCACATACAGAGAATACAAAGCCTCTTTCCTCCATGAATCATTAATTTGGATTTAATCTTATTCTCACCTAGAAATCCATAGATAGAAATGTGTGTTTGGGCTCCAGAGCAAAAGGTACCTAAAGCTGCAACAATTACTTTGAGATTTTTCTTTTTATTTATTTCTCCTGCTGTTTATGGGGTGGCACAGCCCATGATAAAAGTGAATAATATGGGTCCTGCAGTGGCTCACTCCACCTCCTCTTCGTCATTTTGCTGAGTTAAATGGAAACTTAAATAAGCTAAGGAATAACTTTATTTGGAGTCTTTCCAGCTGTGCATTACAGCAATATCTGAATCCCTCATTGCTCCTAAACATGTATTTGCCTAAGGAGAGAGTTGAAATGACTCCACCACGGGAGAACTGGAACACTGGAAGTTACAAGGAAGGGAATTCAGCTCAAAAATAGACTTGTAAATGAATTATCAACACACAGCACAAATACCTAAATGAAACCACGCTTAAATCCTTGTTTCATTAAGTCACCCATCTTCTAAATTCATTTTAATTTAAAGACAATGTTTTCACTTTGTCTTTACCTTTCACAAGCAATATTTTGAGCACTTCCATGTAGTAAAGAAACAATAAAACTTTGTCTTACATAAGGAAAAGTTATGTTGAGTGCAGTGAAATAACAGAGGCAGCTATTTAAACAGCTCAGAAAATCCCACCTGATTGGACACTTTGATATAAAACAAAATCTTGTTTGTCAAAATTGGCTTTTAATGATAAAATTGAAGATGCCTGCCTCGGAATTGTACACAAATAAACATCCAGCTCCTTGCTGGGGACAAATTCCTTTTTATCCAACAAATATAAATCCTGGTATTGCTGTTTGAGAAGTGAATGAATTTGTCCTTCTGATTTGGAGCAACGAGGGCAGCACCAAGAGCATTTGCTGGGCTGCAGTTTTGGGCAGGGGATGGGATGCAGGGATGGGATGCAGGGATGGGATGCAGGGATGGGATGCAGGGATGGGATGCAGGGATGGGATGCAGGGATGGGATGCAGGGATGCGATGCAGGGATGGGATGCAGGGATGGGATGCAGGGATGGGATGCAGGGATGGGATGCAGGGATGGGATGCAGGGATGGGTTGAGTGTGTGCACCCTTGGCACCAACCTTGGAGCGCTGCAAGGGCTGGGCTCTGCCAGCAGGACACGACCACAGCTCCCATTTCACCCCCTCTGCTCAGCCAGCAAAATGCAGCTGAGGGGGGACTGGCTGTGAGCTAATTCTGCTGGGAGAGAAAAGCAGAACTGCTGCCAAGGGAAGCAAGGAGAGGTGTTGTTATCGCTGGGAGCTGCTCAGACCTTGGAGGGTCGCGCAAACATCTCCTCCTGGAGCGAGCACCGATCCGGGTGGGTGCTGGCCCCAAAGTTTTAACAGCTCTCAGGCACATATCTGAAGCTCAGAGACAGGTTTAAACCATTTGCCTGAAGTTAAATAAGTACTTAAATAGTTTTCTGCGTTTAGAATGCCAGAGTGGCTTGGGTTGGAAGGGACCTTAAAGCTCGTCATGTTCAACTCCATCCATGGGCAGAGACACCTTCCACCATCCCAGGTGGCTCCAAGCCCTGTCCAGCCTGGCCTTGGGCACTTCCAGGGATCCAGGGACAGACACAGCTCCTCTGGACACCTGTGCCAGGGCCTCCTCACCAACAAAGTTCTTTCTTTTCCTGAATTTTTTACATCATAATGCAAATGCACAATAAGGGGGCACAATCAGAGTCTTTCAGACTTTGGTTGTGTTATCCACATAAAAATTCATCCCAACCAGATGTAATTTAGCAGGTGGAGGAGGGATTCATGATTATTGGTTACATCATCCAAACCTACTTGAGGAACTGTTCATGAACGTCAGAGTTTGGCACAGATTTGGAAAATGTCATTTTCCTTTGGCAGAGGAAGCTGCCTAGAAATACTCAGTGATCAGATTTTCAAAGATGTTGAACCTTTGCAGCTCTTCCCATTCCCACAGCAGCATTCCAGGGTTTGACACAGCCAAGCCTCTGTTTGTTATCATCTATAGATTTCTTTTAGGATTCTCTTATTAGAAATGAATCTCTGTAAATGCATTTTCCAGAGAAGAAAATACAGCTTTGCCTGTGCCCTTTTGGGGTGCACACAAATCCCTGCTCATGCCAGTTTATATGTCCTGCAGCCCCAAACCACTGACTTCACAGCCTGGACCAGCCTGAATATTGCAGGACTTTCACTCCTTTATTATACAGCATATTTGAAACCTGCAGTTTTATGAGAAAAATTAAGGATTTGTGCTGTGAGCCTCATCTGATGCCCTGTGGATTTGTGTATGATTTTTACAGCACAGACAGGCTATCCAGCTTTCCCTGTAAGGAGGACATTTAGCCAAATTTCTGCCTCTGACTATTTTATGAAACGTGTAGGAAGTTAATATTTAGGGAGAGTTTGGCTCATTGATCCCATCTGACAGACGGATACACAGACACAACCCAGACATGGGGACTGCATAAGCCTGAGGTCCCTAAGGAGAGCAGCTAAAGTCCATTTTGTGAGGAGCAGACTCACTCCTTTACAGGCAGTTGCAGAATTGCAGGTGGGATTTCACATGGACCCTGGAGCTTTGGCTTCAGCCAGGGCTGGGTTTTCTGTATAAATGGAAAACAAAATAGACATTAAAAATGGGTGAAATGGGAAAATCAAAGCGTTCAGTAATCAATAATTAGGTTAAAAGAGATGATGTCACACATCTAATATTCCTGCTCAGTGTGCTATGGGCTCCTCTTTGTCTTTGGGATGGATGTTTGGAAAAAATCCCACCCCAACCTATTTACAAATGTCCACTGATAAACTTGCTTTTTTGGATTGTCATTTTTTTTCCCTTTTCATCATAATCAATTCTTTCTTTTCCATGATGACTCGATTATAAATGTGGCATTTTGGCCATAGGTGACAGAAGTACTCTGGGCCAGATGTGCTGGCTGCCTGTGAAGGGTTTGGCCATAGGATGCTGGTGGTTTAAAGTAACAGGAAAGCTGAAGAATATCATAAATCAGCCTTTTCTGACTGGGTTTCTTGTACAGAGTAAAACAAAATGTATTGAATAACTTAAGTATGTGTGAGCCTCCTGCCTACCAAATTACTGGGGGCTGCCAGTGGAAAACACACTAATTTGATGTTGGCCTCCAAGAGAAAATTGTTAAACGAAAATTAGGTTTCAGCGTTTTAACACAAAAATCAACTTGGAGCTCAGTGTTAACAGGAGCCTAAGGATTTAACTAACTGCAAGGAAAACAAGGAGAGACAAAATTCCTGACTTACTAAACCCCAGTCCTGAGAAAAAAGCCTTTCACTTCTGGATCCCAACACGGCAGGAGGGACAAAGCGTGTACCAAAGGGTGGTTTTCTTTCTTTGCTCTCTCCTGCCATGGATTTCACAAGGTCATGGGTTGACATTTTGTACTTTTCCACACTTCTATTGACTTTCATTAACAATAAACAGAAGGTGCTGGGCCAAAGTCATCCAATACATGACAGAGTGTTCGAAAATATTAATCTTCCCACATTCAAGGACATCAGAAGGGGCTGGGCTCAGGGATGCTCTCCCCTGGTGTCCTGGCAGGGCTCTTCAGGAGAGATATGAGAACCACAGCTGAGCTGTTCCCCTTCAAGGAGCTGTTTCTAACCCTAACTGGGGCTGAAGCAGTCGCATTCCAGGGGTATTCCTGTGGACAAACCTGCCTGTGGCCGTGCAGCTCCTTCCCTAACCAAAATAAGTTATTGCAAATTGATTCATCCCAGGCCTTAATTAAAAGTTGTTCTTATTATCCCATTAAATGACATTTTAAAACCATGAAGAAAGACCAAAAATGTGGCCTGTTCCTCTCTCAGCACTTCTCTGCTCTACTTAAATAAAATAATACTGAAAAACCAAATGTATTTTTTTTTCCCCTATCTCATTACCATTCTTTTGGGTTTATTTTGAAGCAATAATTCTAAAGGTCTTTCAATCTCCTCTTTCTGACCATTTTGTGGAGACAGGCATGGCCTGGCATTCTTGTTCCCTGAAGAATGGCTCCCACATCAATGCTTTAGCACCCACACCTTCTCAGATGCCTGTGTTTTCCCTTTCAGAAACCACTCTGAAACAACTTTTAAATTTATAAATTAATGGGCTTGCAGTGGATTGGCCCAAGTTTTACCATTTCCTCCACACTGGAGATGTTTTTTTTTCGGTCAGCCTGGGACATTTTCTTTCCTGCAGAGTCTCTCCCTCTCTCCATGGTGTTGCTACGTGATCTAATTGAGCGTGGACCTCTTCTTATATGGAATCCTTATGGCTGAGAGACATTAAATATCAGAGAGAGCTCCTGCTTGAAATGCATCCTCAAACCAGAGTCCTGAGCCATATTTCTTGTTCTCTTTTGAATCTGTATTTTGGGTTCTGGCAGAGGGACAGGAGCGAGTGTGGCGTGCAGCGTTTCCCAGACTGTGTAGCTTGGCACCAGAAAATCATTTCTTCAGAGTTCCAAACCTGTCAGGATGCTCTCTCGAAACTGCTCCACATTTCAGACGTGTAACACTGAAATGTCACTTTTGGAGCTCAAACCAGAGCGCCTTCAGCTCTCTGATTGGCAGAAAACTGACGGATAAGCTCCAGGGAATTTCTCCTACAGCTGTAAACTTTCAAAAATACTTTAGTGCTGCAAAAACTATAGAGTGTGGTTTAAATGAACAATATGCCCTCTTCATACCTCAGCAGCAGCGAGAACACGCTTTCCACTTCGGCATGAACAACCCAGGGCTCAAATTCTGAATTTTTTTCACCTGCACAGAACAGGTTAAGCAGCTTTTAGCTCGTTTCTACCTGTCACAAAAATAATATGATATTCCAGACATCTCTGGGAGGAGGAAGAGATGATACAGATGGTTGTGCAGATGTTTGGATCCTGTTCTCTTAATGCTCTAGGCAGGACAAATTTAACCTCCTTGTATGCCTCACAGAAGACCAGATCACGGCCCTGTTCCGTCCCTGGGATCCTGGAGAAAGCCAAGTCTCCAGTTAATATGTTTATGTGACATTCGGAGCTTGGCTCTGCTCTGCCCTAGTGGGCCAAATCCTAATATGACCCAGTGCTCTCTCACATCAGCTGGAGCTTTGCCTGAATAAAGTAAAAGTTAAAAGTAAACGATGTCTCCAGGTTTCAGGCCAGGGATCTCATTTCACAAAAGCTCCGTGTGTTAGAAAAAGATACATCAGCTTCAGCCCGTTGCAGGGTCATTGTTTTCTGGAACTTTTTGTGTTTTGACTTTTAAAAATCTGAAATATGAGGAGGAAGGTCTTGTCCTCCCACTCCTGGGGCTACACCCTTCCCTGAACAAACCTGTGCTCAGCAGGAGCTGAATCCTTCCCGAAACATTTGTGTCTCCAGGGGCCAGAGCTGCTGGCGCTCTGCCCTGATGTCATCCATGGAAAGTTGTCTCCTGAGATTATCAGGGGTTGCCTCAGCTCCAGCTTTATTGTCCAAAGAAGCTGTGGCTGCCCCAGCCCTGGAAGTGCCCAAAGCCAGGTTGGATGGGGCTTGGAGCGACCTGGATCTAGTGGCAAATGTCCCTGCCCGTGGCAGGGGGATGGAACAAGATGAGCTTTAAAGTCCAACTCAAACCATTCTAGGATCCTATAATTTTATGATTGTATTTGCTTATGAACAACCCAGCTTTTATTCTGGTTTTATATTAACATTTATTCCGATATTCTCTCCCCGCCCTTCATTCAAACCAAAGGAATGCCTGATGGTTTTATAGGAACAATTCTGACAACTGGAAGGGCTGAACAGTCTTGGAAAAGGACATGACAGGTCTCCATCTGCAAAAAGACAGCTGTAAAACACACAGGCTTGGGGAAAAGCCTTGAGCACCAGTTCCTGGGGAGGGTTGCATGCCTGGGTTTGGGTTTACCTGTTACTTCCATGGTGTTCACACCTTCCCAGTCAATTCTGGACATATATCCCATGGTTCCCAATGTCAGTGGACAGCTGAGACTGCTGTGGGACATCTGGGATGTCCTTTGCAGGGAACATTAAGGAAATTTGCTGGAGGACTTCCTGCTCTTTGCACGATACATCAACCCCAGTCCAAATCAGCAGAGAGGCCAAGCTTGACCCCACTGCCTGGCTGAGCTGCTTTTGGTTGTAAGGGGCAAGAACTTGAGGTGGTATCACAGAATCACAGGCTAAGCAAGGTTGGAAAGGACCTCCTGAACCATCCAGCCCAAGCTCTGACCTGTCACCACTACACCATCTCCCAAAGTGCCAGGTGAATGTGCTCTTTGAAGGCACCCAGGGGTGGTGACTCCACCACTCCTCTGAGGATCACCAGCCCTTTGGAGGGACCATGGGTGTGCAGGTCAGGGATGGTTGTGTGCCTGGAGATGTCCCTGGGGGGCTGGCTGTAGCCTGGCTGTGTGGCCTTTTGTGGGAAGATGTGTGCCCTTCCATGGGGGCTGGGTTCCCCGGGGACAGGTGGTTTCTGATCTCCCTCTCCCCAGCAACACTTGAAATAACTACGAGCCCAGTGAAGACCAAAAATTCAGCCAAATTCATCTGTGCTGTCAATCTTCCCTACAGATGTTCTGGAGGTACTGTTGAGTCTCTAACCACAGCGTTTGGGTGCTTTAATTGTGCCTCCTGCTTTGGGAGCAGAGGCAAAGGAGTGAGTAATCACCACAAGCCCATGAATGAACAGTGAGATTGTGCATGGAGAAACTGAGAGAGACCACACAGCGAGGAGTGGGAGCCGTGGGATTAGGAGCTGGGATTTCTTTTTCTCTCTGCACAATCCACAGTCCTGCTGCCCTGTGTGATCTCATGGAAGAAGTATATTTTCCATCTGTGAGGAACTCCTCGCAGTATCAGCTAAGTGCAAATTAGTAGGATCATTAGCCACTCTTTGAGGGAGACGGCTGCCAGGAAGCCTGAGTGTATGTTTGAGGAAGAATTCCTAATGTCTGTGTATCTGGAGGAGTATAAATTCTTCTCTTCCCCTCCAGTAGCCTAATTAGATTTTACTCTGTTTATTAGAGGAGTTCAGTTGCTAACTTAACATGAAATAAAATCTGCATGATGAAGAAGTCACGAGCAGTAAAGCTTACAGTGTGCTGTTAGAAATTTTCCTTTTGGAACAACAGCGATGAAATCCTCCAGTGTTAAATAAAGTGAAAGCAGGAGTGTGTTTAGATCCAACAGCCAGGATCAAAACAGGGTGTCAGGGATGGAGGGAGGGCTGGGAAGGAGCCATCATGCCATTCAAATAGTGCCTGAAATGAGACAGTTTCTGGGGAAATTGCATTTTTAACCACATAGCAGACTGGATCTTCACTGGAAAACAAGGATAGGAAAGATGCTCTTCCATTTGAAAATATATTCTTCAGTTCTCCTCAATCTTTCACAATATATCAAAATATAGTCAAGGGTTCTAAAAAGATGGAGTAATATCTAGATCTAATTCTGTTCAAACATCTTCAAGCTTTTCGGGGCCTGATGGCCTTAGTGATGTCAAACAGCTTCCAGTAGAAGCTGGATCCATTAATTTTGCTAAAATGAAGCTTGGCCTCGGAATAAAAATCCATTGAAGACAATGAGATGGAGATTCTTGGGGCTAGGATTAGATCCTTGCATGGAAAATGATGAACAGCCAAAAAACCCTGAGATTTCTGAAGTTCAGGATTTGTCCCCCAGTTTCCAGATCTCTGGTGGCATCCCTCAAAATTTCCATGTAACATTTTTGGAACTGGAGTCTGGGAAATCAGAAAAGAAGACATATATTCTATTTCCACTGACTTGGTTGGGAACATCCCTGTCACACACAAAGCCACCAGCAACCTGCAACAGGGAGTTTTCAAAATTATTTGAGTTGGTGACCCCAAAATCCTACTGAAAAAACGCCTCTGTATTCACTTATCTCTAGAAATAAGAGCACAGTGTTTTTTCTTTCTCCAAATAAACTGAGAAAATAAACTGAAATTGCAAATGAGTTTATTCTTTTGGAGGACCTCCAAGAGCTGTGTCTAATGTAGATTTTTTTGGTGCTAGGCTGTACCTAAAAGCTCTGAGTTCAGCCCACTCTGCTGGTAGGAGCAACCTGATCAGACACATGAAATCCTGTTCCTCATGGATCATTTGAAAATCCATCAGGGGCAGAGTCAGGGTGCAAATCTGAGGATGAAAGCTGGAAGCCTGGTGTAGAAAGCAAGTTCTGGAGCCTAAAAAAAGAAAAGAGCAAGCTCAGAGGAGGTTGAGTCAAGGGAAGGAGACTCGAAACCTAAAACCTTCCCAAAAAAGCAAAGGGATTTGTGAAACCCGAGGGACGAAAAGTACATTTTGGCCCATGCTCTGGTTTTCCTCAGCACGTGCCCAGCCACAAGAACCCATGTGGTCCTTCTGTTTTCCCAAGTCTTTTGAAATATAGATGCAAGAGTCTCGAATCCCTGCACTTCCCTGCATTCCTGAAGAAATTGGCCCACCAAGTCGTTGTAATTCAGGATACCACCATACACCCACATGTAAGATTCCTTAACAACTATGCACATTTTTAGGCTCAAATATTTTAGAATTGTTTTCACTGTGCCTGAGCTGTAATTGGCTCAGTTTCCCAAGTGTTGGATCATCTAACTGGAGTGATTTTTGACTCCGAGCCCAGGCACCATATCAAAACATTTATCAATTAATCATAAAAAGTAACTAACATTGTTGTCCACCCAAGAAAAACTGTCACTTACAGACCCATGTATGTTATTCCTTATGAAAGAGCTGCTATATAGAAGTTGATTTCCTGCACAGACCAGGTGGAAAATCTGCTAAAGGCAGAGGTCAAATTTAGTTTAATTTTATACCCTTTGTTAAGAATGTTCTCCCTCTCTTTCTCTCTCTCTCTCAAAAAGAAAAAAAAAAAAGGAAAAAAACCCACCCTTGTGTTCCTTTCCAAGTATTCTAAAGTTAATTCATGTGAAAGAAAAAAAAAAGATTAGGATAAAATTTCAAATATTAAATTCAAATGCAGGATTAATGAGTTTTATTTCAAAGCCCCAGAGGTTGTCTGGAATTTAGGACATTTTTTTAGTAGCAGACACAAGACACAGCCAGATGCAGTCGTGTTTTGGACCAGCTCAGCACAAATTTAGCACCTTGAAGGAGAAATTTTATGTCTTTTTTGTAAAGCAAACATTTCAATTTTTCCAAAATCCCTTGTCCAAAAGATATTATTGTTGCACTGGATGAAGGAAGGGGTTTTAGCTAAGGCTGACTGGTTGCCCCAGCACAGAGAAATTGCCACCCCATCTCCATCCCTGTAGGTGATGTAGGTCTCCTGCCCCATTCAACAGAACCATATAAATCATATCTTTATTTTTTTAATAATGTGGAGCAAGATAGATTTAAAAAAAAAAAAAAAAATAAAAAAGAAGAAATCATGGAACCATTTCCTGAAGCTAAATTCGAGACAGTCCTTGCGACACTCTGCAGGAAAGAGCTTTTTGCAACGTGGTTTCTCAAAGAGCAGCAGGGAAGGGTTTGGCAGAGGTACAAACACCATTCTTCTCACGCCCTCCCAGCCAGCATGGCAAACCCGGGGCTGAGGGGCTGCTCCACTTCACACCCTCTCCCCGAGGCAAAGCCCCTGCAGGCCAAACCCCTCCCTTTCATTCAAAGATTTTGTTATCATCCCAAAAATGAACAGCCATCAGCTTCCTCCCAGGGATCAGTCGTGTTTCAGGTCACCACGGTTTGTTCAACCCAGAGAGAAATTCCTGTTCCCAGACAAGTGATGGCTTGGGAAGGGCTGGTAACACCTGTGAAGCTCAGCCTGAGGAGCAGGTGCTTGGACCACGCTGTGTTTTGGGCAGCCAAAAGTACTGAACATTGTCCTGACTGAAATCAAAGAATTAAATCCCCAATGAGTTCAGTGGAAGAGGAAGGCGGCCAACGTTGAGTTTAATATTTTATACATTAGCATCGAAATCTTGATGGGAAAGGACCAAAACCTTGCAGCAAACACCTTCAAAAGTTGGAATCTTGTCTTAAAAGATTCCAATTATAGCAAGAAGCAAACACTGAGGTTTCAGTTTCACATTCTGGCATTTGATCAAATGGACATACCACAGTCTGTAAATAGACCCAAAAACTGAAAAATCATTCCAATTAAATTCCTTCGTTGCTTTGGAACTCTGACTCACCTATGGACAACCAATGGAATTAACATCAGCAGAGAATTAGGACTTGGTGATAGTCAAGACTTCAGACTAATTATTCCATTTAGAAAAATGCTCAAAAATTATTTTTTTTTCTTATTTCTTTCTGGGTTGAAAATCCTACAAGAACAGGTTTTCCACCTTCCATGCAGAACAAAAATAACCCATGGAAATAGCCTCATCTCACAGTACTTATGGTTTTGGGCCCCATCAAAATCAGAAACTATGAAAATATAACACAATATTATGCAAAGTAGCAAATACACTTTAAAACTACTTAAAAAATGTTTTCTCTGAATTGCAACTAAATTTTCTGGTCAGCCCCAATTTTATCCCATTGCTCATAATCTCATCCCATCCCTAACCCTTTTCAACAGCAATGGATGTTTGGATTTAAAGCTTCATTTCCAAATGGATTTCTTGGCCAGGATAGGAGAAGGATGTAATTGTCAGGAATTTCAGGTTATGACTGCCTGGAGCTGTTCTGAGTGCTTTGCTGAGCCACCACCAAAGGAAGGGAAAAGCCATGCAAGGCAGTGGCAGCTGTTCTGACTGCAACCACATCTCACTCACATGAGGCCAAGGCCTCTTTTGGTCCTTCTCATCTCTGAACCCAACCCCTGACACGGCTTTTAGCTGAAAAGTATCTTAAAAACAAAAAAATTCACCAAAATTTGCTGAAGACTTGGTGTTTCACAGACAAAGCCTTGCTATCAATATGTTATCAGTGGTACAAGTTTATTCTTCATCTTGGATATAATAAGAAATGTTTTATCCCTAGACACGGCTTTGCACATGTTCAATCCTTATCAAAACCGCACAGTTTGACACTTGTGTCCAAAAGTCGCCCCCAAATCAGTTGCATCACTCTGAACTATTGTCCAAAGCCAGCTGAACTGGAGGCTGAGCCAAGGGACGCGCTATCCAAAGGAAAACAGCAATAGCTGAAACGTATCTGAGGCACCAACAGGATGTGAACCCTTCACAACATCTTCCTCTGCTGACAACCCATGAAAATACTGGGCCCTGCTCCCACCTGCACCACGAGCATGTCCCAGGGCTGCTTAGCTGAGGAGATTGGATGGTTTTCCATTCTTGGCCTGGCCTCTGGTGTGAAATATTCCCACAGCTGGACGTGAACAAAGAGTGAGGTGTCCCAGTGACTGGACACGAGACTGGAGCCAAGCCCAGGCCTGGGTGGAAGCCTGTTCCATGACCAGTTGCTCCACACCTGGCTCGGTGCTTGGGGATGTCCTACATGGAGCCGTGAGGTTTTATGGGCACTCCATCTATCATTGCATCCAGGGGAAAAAAATAAAAAAAAAGAATGGCAAAAAGAATAAAACCAAGATTTTTATGGGCCTAGGAGGAGCTAACCTGGAAATATCACTGGCACAAATAGAGCTGTTGAGCAGACAATAGCACTGGGGTATTGCCATGGCTTTGTTTACCCAAACGTGGCCATCCTCGTTGTGAGGTCCCCACCCTCCTGGTCCCCAGCCTGGGGAGCTGGTGGAACACAAGCTGTGATTGCCAGGCTGACAGCTTTACTGCCTCCCTGACCCTGCTATTTTTAAGAGAACAGGTTATCTCCGTGATGCAATCAGGTCTTCCTCGTGCTGTTAGGTCATTCCCACTGCAGGGAGCTGGAGCCTGTGGTCCTCACTCCGCTTGGAATGCCAAGTCAGCTGTTCCAGGTGTCCAGGAGTTTGACTGAAAGCTACTGAGACTGATTCTACTTTCCCAAATCAGTCAGAAAACACAGCTTTGGTTCCCTTCTTCAAACCTAGCTTATCCAAATTGATAAAGAGAATTTAAATACCCAGATTTCAAAGCTTGAAATTTAAAACAGCATCAATGAGATTAATTAAATGTGTGTTTGTGTTAGGAGTGGGAAAGAGCAAGTGCAAGTTATAGTTTGCAAATGATTTCTGGAATAAGTGCAATAAATAAATAAATGACAAAAAATGTTGTTGCACTTCCATTTTGAAAGTTCTCATTGCAAAACCAGTGGACAGAGTGACCAGACCTTCACTTAGGGAAAATAAAATATCCCAGTGGGCTGAGTTCTACAGAGTTATTAAAGGCTTTATGTCAAGATTATCTCTCTGAAGAAGACACAGACTTGATTTCAGAAAATGTTAAAAATTTGGGTCAAATTAGAAAAGCATTTAGTGATTTAGCAACTACTTATCCAACATTATCTGTATGTAAACTATTTACTCAGAATGATATGACTTAAAAGCTCTCTCCCATTCTAAAATTCCTGCCTCCTGTCCTAATTCCATGAGAAAAGAGACACCCACAGCAAAGGCTAGACCAGCTCTGTTAGGAAGCCTTTTTCCATCCCCCATGGGAATAGAATACCTTTTCCAGTCTCAGCTGGAATGATAAAATGAAAAATAAAAATTTAAAATCAAATCCTATTTGAGCTAATGCAGTCCAAACACAGCCAAAGGTATCCAAGGTGCTCCAAAGAATTTCCCCACTCCCTATTCTTGTTGATCCCAGTGTCAGGTTGGTTGTGAAACCCAACCACAAAACTGCCTGGAGGGTTTCCTTGGCTTCTCTCAGCCTGCAGGCAAACCTTGAAGGATGCATTAAAGGAAATGCTGGCCCTCCACAGCTCCTAGGGAATGGGAAAATGGGCTTATGTGTCATTAAATGGCTCCATTCCTTCAGAGGTGGTGGACTGGGGACATCTGAGACCCCCAGGGAGCAGCCAGTGGGTGTAACCTGCACAGGGACATAGTTCCCATAACGTCACAGCAAGAAGAGGTGAGCTGGAGCAAAAATAAATTCACTTTCTCACCAAACACCCTCCCATTTTTTCCCAGTCCAGATAAGCAAATTAAAAATGATGTCATGGCTCCCCCAGGACACTGCAACACGCTGCCATTTGTCCAGCCAGAGTACAACTCCTATTAGTGTGATATAACCCAGTAGTTGGGAACTCAATAGGAAAAACAGAACTGGAATTTAATAAAAAAGTGTCTACAGCTTTTAACTCATTGCCCTTAACACGCAGAGCTACTGTGAGTGCCTCGACATGAACACTCTGAAGACCAAAGAATTAAAGTAAATGCAATCAGCAGATTACTAAATACCAATGGGAAATTTAGAGCTATAGAGCAAAATCCCAGAGCATTAAAGGATTTAGTGCTTGGCATTGATGAGAAGCAAACCTTTGGATTTCCATTTCTATCCTTAATTAGCAACTGAGGTTTATTTTAGTCTAAACTAAGTCACAAAAGATAACACACCCTAAAAGAAAATAGATAGCAGCGCAATAAACTTCATAAAACGTCTTATTAAAAATTAGAAGAAAAAATAACAGATTCAGATGGAAAATCAATTTCCAGGACTTCCATTTCCTTTTGTTTTCTTGTCTTCCCACCCATGCTCAGCTCTTTTTTAATAACATTCAGCTCTTTAGTAGCGAGGCTAGCAAGGGTGGTAACAAAGATAGCATTTGAAACCCAAAAGGGAGGCTCCCTTTTAGAAGGGACATTTGAGGAGTGTTCTTGCTCCTTCACAGCTTGGGGTTTGGGAGTTTGCTGTCTCCCTGCCCAGTTCCCAGGGCCTCTCCCTGGAGGTAGGATTGAAAATGGATGAGTTGTTTTGCTTGAACAAAAGAGCTGTGTGAAACTCAGTGGGTTTCATGGATTCTCTGGAGCTGGGGAAAGATAAAGCTCTCCTGGTCAACAAGGAGATCCCAGGCTGGTTGGTTATCCTCTGATCCCATCTGCCAGCAGCTGCTTTGGCAGGGTTTGCTGGAGCATTCCTGGTTTGCTGGAGCACTCCTGGTTTGCTGGAGCACTCCTGGTTTGCTGGAGCACTCCTGGTTTGCTGGA
>NC_031780.1:2863592-2869742 GCF_001522545.3 Parus major
TGACCAGGTAACAGACTCCCACAGCACCGTTTCCAGCACAGCTCCTGCCACAGCTTCAGGAAAAGCTGTAAAATACAAGCAGCTGCTTCAGAACAGGAGAAGAGGGAAAGTCTGGGAGTTAAATCTGAAGAAATTCATAATAATGAGGCCAGTCCCAAACAAACTCCATGTTCCACTGAGAAGAAAGCTGAGGTACCATCTCCTGCTGTTAATCACTCTCTACTTTTCTCCCCTCACCAGAGAGCCCAAGAACTCATTTGGCCCACGTAACAATTAACTATGGAGTGATCTGAGCGTGATCCACATCCACAGATCCATCCCTCCATGGCTTCCTAGTCCAGGATTCAAATCAAATCCAGCTCCAGCATCAAACAGGCCATCTAGGCCTGTGAATCATTTAAGGAGCAAAGCTCCACTAAGTTAAATCAAACCTAGGAGTTGCCAAGCTGGTATCTAGCACTCAAAAATTATTGGATGGCTTAAGAATTATTAATTTTTAAAAATCCAACTTTGAATTATTTTGTCTTGTAGTTTGCAGTCCTTTGGGTTGAAAACTGGACACTTGTTGGACATTGACAAAGTTTTCCTTGTGTGCTAAAATAATTAGTTGTGTTGCAAATGCATTGATTATAATCATAAAACTGCAGGAGCTGAGCCCTTAGAATAAATTATCAAATACCACGCAAAGTAAGGTTTTCATTCATAAAAAAATAAAAAGGGGGGAAAATATCCAAAACCACAGCCACAATCAAAGAAAGCCAAACTCCACAACCCTTTTAATGAATCACTTAACAAGCGGTGACACTTCAGTTTATGGTCATTCATGATATCCTGATTCTCGAGGTGAATCCTGAATGAATACAGTTTGGAGGCACCGATGGATATCTGCCCACCCCACTCAGCAGCTCCCTTTATCTCAGAGCCTGAGCAGATGCTTTAATGCATTTTGGGTTTGTGACACCTCTGCCATGGCCAGGAGGGACAGTGACAGCGGGAATGTGATGGACGAGCGTGGAGGGTGCCCTGCTCTAGCTCAGGGAGAGGAGACAAAGCAGCTCCCTCCCTGGTTTTTTTAATTTGTTAAAATAACAGCCCCGTATTCCCAGGGGCAAATGTCAGGAATAATTGCGTGCAAATTGTGCTAAGGCACCCAGTGCCACCCAAGGGCTCCTGAAGGGTTAATATCGAGCAGTTCAGTTAATTTACAACTGGAGACCTTTATCGTCTCCCGGTGACATTGAGGGCTCACATTTCGCACTTAATTACTTGTTCAGCAATCAGGCCCGCGAGAGATAGATGTGTTCTGTGTTTAGCCCTCGCAGCTGTGAATTGTTTATTTACTTATCGTCAGGCCGGGAATGGCTGCAATTTAAAGGTTCAGATCTCCGCTACCCCGAGCGGGGCAGGTCTTCCTTTAAACACTTCCATCCTCGGCGGTGGAATTCGGCTGGAGATGCCCATCTTCTCCTCCCGTTCCGGGTAACGGGGCCGGCAGGTGGTCCTGCTTAGCGGCCACCGCCTTCATCCACGCCAAAAAACCTCTGCCAAGTTCGCAATCGGGACCAGGCATCTGCGGGGATAAATTCGGGAAGGTAAAAAGCGGGCCAAGGAGATGAGGAAAGATGAATTCCAGCGCCCCGGCTTCCGTGGAATGGCTCGATCCCTATCTGGGATAGCTGGATCACGGCGGCTTCAAACAGTGGCTGCCAGCAATTCCTAGGCCAAATGGTGTAATTACAGTTTAAGCTGTCAAATGGTGACCAGATGGCTTTATCTTTCACACCAGAGGCCTAAGAAGTTGGTAGGTGTGACCTTTCCACATACCAATCCACCTGCAGAGCACACCAGGAATTCCCGGGGTGTCCAGCCCTGACACCCATCCTCATCTTTGATAACTTTGGAGCAAAGCTGTGTAAAACCATCTGTTTCCACAGGGTCCCGTCACCCTCAAATGCAGCACCACCAGCAATGCTCTGGGACCTCTTCTGGAACTGGACTTGTTTGGGATTGGAATTAAATAATCCTTGAGGTCCTTCCCGACCCAAATTCTGTGTTTCAGCACATGAGGGTTACTGGGTTACAAAGGAGGAGGGGATGATCCCTGTTATTCCCTCGGGGCACACACAGACTTCCCATCTACCCAGGAAAGAAAGAGTTGTGCAGGGGAAGAGAGCCTCAGCTCCATAGTTGGCTGGAAAAGGACATTTCAGAGGGAAAACTGGTGAAATTCCCTGCCAAGAGGGAAAAGGCAAAAGGGTCTGACCATGCAGGCACCGCTGCTGTCCTTGTGATGTGGGTGGAGGATGATGGAGGGGAGGATGGTGGTGGAAGCAGGCTGAACACACCCCCTAAAATATCCCGAGGTAGCTCCAGGAGAGGGGCTCAGGGCAAAGCCCAGCTCAGTTTCCCAGCAGAAGCAGCTCGGGAGGTCAGGGGCTTGCTGGGAATATCCCATGAGCCGTCCCACTGCCACAGGCAGCTCTCTGCAGCCGCCAGGAAAGCCAGGCTGTTCCCACACGGCAAGCACCGAGCTCTGCAGCAGGTCTCAGATTAGAGCAGTATTAAAAGTAAGGACTTCGGGGTCGGTATTAACCCCAGAGAATTCTGCCTGTGGGCAGGTGGAGGGGCTGACAGACATCAACAGCAGCAGCAGAGTTTCTGCCTCCAGGCTCTTGCAGCAGCCAACTGCTTTTGATTTAAAGAAAAGGCTTTCCTGTCCTGTGCTCTTATGAGAAACACACTTTTCTCCCAGTCCCAAGGTTATTTCTATCCCACAGATGAGGAGAAGGGGATGCAAGCTGACAGGGAACATGGCAAAGAAGGCTAAAGCACAGAGGTGCTGCTTCCTAATATTTTTTTTTATTATCATCACCACTGCTGTGAGAACAAGCTACCAACCTCTGGAAGTGATCATTAAAGTGGTATTATAATATGTAAAAATTATTTTTTTAATGTGTAAAACAAAAAAGTAGATCAGAACTTTCTAGTCTTGAAGAATTATAAGAGATATTATTGGACACACACAAAGAAACAAAAATGCAGATAATTGCAGGGTGATTTTTATTTTCTCAGAAACAGATCTACAATCATGTGTGTCACTTCAATAAAGCCAACAAAAGAAGAAAAGAGCCTCCATAGGCATAATTGAATTAGACAAAATCCTGGAATTTGATGAGAGATAAAGTTACCACTAATTCTCTTAAAAAAAAAAAAAAAAAAGAAGATGAAATTAAAATGTCAAAAGAGCAGCGAGCTGCTAAATTGAACCTTCAGTTTTGGGTGCGTTCACGGTTGTGTTGGCAGCGCATCCGTGGACAAGCTGAAGGAAAAACACTGCAAATGAGAAAGAAAACACCCAAAATGCAACTCTCAAAAGGACTGTAATGAACAGCACAGAAATAGTTCAGGATTTCCAAAAGAGAATTGCAAGGCAGAAACAAATGGGAGCAGAACCTGGACCAGTAACAGCCCTGTATGTACAAATGTGCTGGGGTTGGGATTAATTCCATGGGCTGGATGGATGAGAGGGCTACCAAAGACATGGACCCAGCCAGATCCCAGGCTGGCCTTCACCCTCTGACACAGAAAATGGGAGAAATATTTGTTTCTTCCAGTATTTTGCTATTTTTCTCCTTTGTTTTAGGTTTTGCTCCTGCTGATGTTGGGCTGACAGCAGCAGCGCGGGGGTTCAGGGCCGCAGCCTCAGCCCAGGGATGTGGGGATTTTCAGAGAACTATGAAAATTTAACTCAAATGAACCTTGCCCTGGTTTAGCAGACATAAAATGACAGGAGGGAGCTTCTCAGCTTCTTGCAGATGAATTATTGCAAAAAATCTGTGTCAGGGAAATTAGAGGCAATGGCACAAGGAGCTGTTTTGAAGGTGAGCGCACAGGGAAAGGGGAGAGGATCCCTGGTGCTGGCTCCCCAGCCCTGCTGCTTCACTCAGCCTTTTCCCACACTGAAAGGGAAGCAAAAAAATTCATTGAGAGTCTGAGGGAAGACAGAGAACAAGGTGGGCTGGGAAGGATGTGCCAGGATCCTGCTTGGTACCACAATGCTGCCCCAGATGTGGAGTACTGGCCCCCACAGTGATGTGACTCCCGTATTATTTTTGTGCTAAATACACAAAAGGCTGGCTATGGCAATCAGCTAGGAATAATCTCGGTCCCAAATGCCTTTTTTAACCCAGGAATTTGCAGTTGAGCACTGGAGAGATGCACTTCTGCCAGTGATGACGATGTCTTTGCAGCGCTGCAACCTGGGGGAAAAGAAAATCCCATTTTCTGACTGTTGCTCATCACCCTCCCACATTTCAAAGAGATTTTATCTGTCTGGCATGGAAGATTTCCCAAACTGTTTTTATTAAGAGGAGTTTTGTATGCCAGCAATGAATATTACTCTATTACTGAAAGGAATCAAAAGCTAAAGTGCCTGCGTGTACAGTTAATCTATCCAAACAGAAAATGTTTCTTAAAAAATTACGGCACTATTTTTATAACAAACCTCAGCCAAACTCAAAACTGAATAAATAGAATGTGTTCTTTTAAAACCAATTTATTTTTTTAATCATGGGCAAGAAATACTTTCCTTGCTTTCATTCATCAGGTAATGCTTCACCTCCCCCCCGTATTTGTGTGAAGAGATTTGTCTGTGATGGGATTTTTGCTTTGGAGGCATCGATTGAAACATTCCCAAGGCTGGGAGGAGGATGTGAGCCTGGGATGGCAGCACAGCCAGCCTGTGGTTTCTATCTCTTTTTAACAAAACCGTGAAGAAGGCAAGGAAACGCCTCAAAGGAGAGATGGGGAAATGCCACCCTAAACCCTGACCCACCTACATGAAGTATCAGGGCAGATCCATAGGAATTTCTATGGGATCATACAAGGGATCCATTCCTGCTGTGAGGGCAGAAACACATAACCACTGTCTTTAAATCATTTAAGACCGGCCTGCACACTCATTACCACAATGTAATTATCATTAGGGTTGCTTAAGGCAGAGTTTGGCCCTTCCTAGTTTTCACTCCCTTATTATTATTACGGTTTTACTTTAACTAGAAGCCCGTGCAGAGCTTTTCCTGCAGTTTTTCACTATTTATTTAGACTTGCACCACTGCCCAAGACCACAATTTAAATGTCCCAAGCCTCATCCCACGATCTTTTACTCCCCAAAATGCTGCGCATTTTTGGTGCCGTCACCAAGAGGAGCTGAACCGAACAATTCACAGCCTGGGAGGACCCTAAAATGTGGTTAAACATTCCTAAAGGAGACGGTGATGAATAAGCAAGCAGGGAAACCCGACCCCCAGGGCTTACACATCCCCTTTTTGTTTGTTTGTTTGTTTTTTTTCTCCTCAGCTTCCCAGGAGTATCAGCCGCCTTAAGAAAAATAAAAATAAAAATAACAAAAGCCACGAAAACGCTTTAATTCCTACTTTAATTCCTACTTTAATTCCTACTTTAATTCCTACTTTAATTCCTACTTTAATTCCTATTTTAATTCCTACAACCACGTCGCTCGTTTGTGTTGGTGGTTTTAGAGAGGGGGGTGATTCCCGCTGCAAGATAGGAAAAAAATTAATTTGAAAATATGAATTTCTCCCCTCTGGTTTCTGTGTGTGAAAGACAAACTCAGTGAGGGTGCTGAGCCGTCCCAGAAGTGTTTGAACGCTGCTTTTTCTGCCGCCCTGCCAAAGGTCAAAAGCAGGTAATGGATGGTGAAATTTCCACAGAATGGGGTAAACTCGGAGCTTGTTGACTTTGATATCGGTTTTCTTCCACCGCGGGGGAAAGAAAAAAAAAATAAAATAAAAAATCACTCCAGCTCCTCATTGATTTTTCATGGAAATTCACCAATTTTTCCCAGTTTCAGATGTGGTCTCTGATTTCTCCCTGATTATCATATCCCTCTGCCCCCCAGATGAAGCCCGGCTTTGTTTCAGCTCGGGGTGGTGATATAATTATTACTGCACGGAGCAGAAGGAAAAATCCCAGTGTGCTGGAGCTTGGTGCTGAATGACAGGAGCTACCCCCGAAAAAAACAAACACAGCCCTCGAGGAAACCCACCTTGAGAAAAAGGAAAAAGAGCGGAAGGAAAAGTTGGAGAAAGCTGGGAATGGGAATGTGCCCGTGTCTTTGTGCAGGGAGAG
>NC_031780.1:2869981-2875357 GCF_001522545.3 Parus major
TGTGATTTTTTGGGGAATCCCACCTGGCTCTGGAGAGGTTGGGTTGAGCTCCGTGGCCTCAGCCCTTCAGCTCTCAGCTACAAACGGAGGCAAAGGTGGAAAAATGGTTTGGATTTCTCCAACTTTCCATCAAAAATGGATGGAATGAACCAAGGAAATTTATGGTTGGTGTGTTTCCCAGCTCTGCAAGTGGGAAAAATGACCTTTAAAACCCCAAAATGTTAGTCATCGTTGTTGTTAATTGCTGCAGGACTGGATTGGGATGTTCCCAATGGACTCCCAAGAGTTGAACCACTTTTTTTTTCAGATATATCAATATAAATGTTGGTATTAATTTGCCCTCTTGAGCTCTTGTGGCTATTACAGGGTCAATATTTAAAACTCACATTTTAAAGTATATCTGGGACAGGAACACTCATTTTGTTATTGCTGGGGTCTAGAAAACCAAGCTATTAAAATGATCATTTTTTACTAATTACCATTGAGTCACACATTGAAATAAAACTATGTGCCCACAGCATTAAGAAAAAATTGAAGAAAGATGTGAAAACATCAGTTGTCAAAATAATCAGAATATTCCCTCCTGTGGGAGCAGAGGAAGGGTCAATAAAATTGGTTCAACATATCGGGATTTGAACATTTCCTCTGAAAATTAATGCAGGTAAAAGAATGTAAAACTGGGCAAAAAATGTACAATGAGAAAATTTTGTAGCCTAAAATATATTTTTTTTTTTTACTAGGTAAAACAAAATAAATGCCTTAACATATATTTTGTCATTAGTACACGTATATATTTAATTATATATATATCTTCAGGTAACATTTCTGATATTGTCAGTCATAATTCTGACATTTCATACAGTTATTAATTATTAAATCAGGAGGGTTTAAAGCCATTCAAACACAGTGCCTTGAAATTAAAATCCAGATTTAATTCTTCAGAACGTTTTCCCCAAATGAGGATAAATGTGGAGTCTGCCCTTTAAATTAAGTAACAGCAAGAAGTCAAAGGGGGAAAAAAAAACCAAAACAAAGCAAACAATAGCAAACAGTTTGAGACAGATTCTGCTCATTGTAAATAAAGGGCTGGCTCTAATTTAGTTAATGAGATTTCACCAGTGTAAATTGAATTAGGTTCATTATCCTATGATTAAAACGATCTCTATCTTTGCAAAAAAAAAATAATTAACAGTTAAAGGACTTTTTTCATAATTTAACAAAAACTGCTGGAATGAGCTGTAAAAGCAGAACTCCCACAAAGTTACACGAGCAGAAAAATATTTTTCCTAATTAATATCGAGTTTTATTTTGTAAGAATTTTAAATTATTTTTACTATTTAATGCTGATCCGTCAGAACAAAACTACTTCGTGTTATACATATTAAAAAACGTTTTGTTTTTTTTTTTTTCCTTATTTTTATCTTTTCTTTGCTCAGCAGACAACACCCCCACAAGATGTGGGTAAAATTCCTTTGCCGATGAGTGCAGCAAGACACGGCTGAGTTCTCAGGTGTTTGAACCTCTAGAAAACAGGAAAGGACTGTGTATAATCTGCTCGACATTATACCTTGGCTTGTTATGGTTTTCAAGTGTTATACAGCAACCAATTATTTTGATAACGCCTTTAATTGACTAAAAAGCAGCGACAAGGCGAGGGGACAGGCGAGGCTCCCTTTTCACCCCCTGATACAGAAAGCGAGCCGATAAAATGATTAAACCGCCTGTTGATAAAGCAAATTGTGCCGTGAGGATTTAACAAGTGCTGAAAAGATAAATACGCTCCCAACGGCGAGGCAGAGCCGGCTTCTCCCTGTCCCAGCACCAAACTTCCAATGCCACCTAATGGAGAGCCCGCACCTCGCAGCGATCCCGGCTGGGCTTTTCCAGCTTTCCCAAAGCTCCACGAGCCTCGCTTGCCATGGGAGAATAACAAAATCCAGCGGCGGAGGATGCGCAAATATTTGGATATTATTGGGTATTGCCTGGCTGGATGGCAGCGCTGCAAAGGAAGTCCCTGTCCCACGGCCCCTAAAGAGGGATTTTGGGGTTTGTAAGGGGTGCACGGCTGGGATTTGGGATTGGGGTTTGGGATCTCCAGTGAAATCCCGCGTTCCTGTCAGGCGGAAAACGCGGAGATAGAGAGTGCAGAGGGATGTGAGAATCCCACGGGATGCGCAAATCCCCCGGGATGCGCAAATCCCCCTCCCTGAGGCGTGGTCGGGACACTTCTGCATCTTCCCCAGGGCTCGGTTCTCACGTGGGGACACCGAGAGCGGGGACAGAGACTGAGGATAAATCTGTCCTTGCCTCCAGCTGCCCTTGCCGTGTGGTATCTGATTTCTGCGGGACATCCAAACATCTCCCCGTGCGCGCACATTCCCGGGAATGCACTGCCGACACGCACGGTTACCTATGCACACAAATAAATACGGGGCTGAACCACCTTTAGGACCAACTTTTAGGGCTGACTCCCAAGCCAGGCCCTAATTTGAAGATGGTTTGAGATTTCCCATTGAAAATGGAGATTTCCCACTTAAACACCGCTGGAATCAAGCAAGCTGTTGGGATTTTGCTCTGCCCTGTCCCCTTGCAGCTGAACAAAGCCCCATTCTCTCTGACCCCAATATATTTCCCTTTACACCCTACCTAGGATTTCCCCCTGATTTATTTCTCTAGGGCTGGATCCAAAGCTATCCCGCTGATTTGGGGAGGTTTGGGGTAGGGCCCTGCACTTCTGCAGCTCCAGACCTGCTGCAGCCAGGGTTGAATCTGTGCTGATTTGAATGATAAATATCGGCCAGCACAAAAAAAAAAAACAGTTTAGAAAAGGGGCTTGGAGATGGGGGAAAGCCAATCATTTTCTATAAATCTTGCTCTGCTTATGCCAAGCTTTGCAGCCCCATCACCAATTTTGAGCATATTCTGGTATGGCAAAATTAGGGATAAAAAATAACTACGAGAAAGATACAGACTGAAGATTTACAGGTTTTTAATTGCACAGTTCTTGTGCAGTTTTTACACTTTAAGCAGCGCGATTAAAGACACTAGAGCTGGGAATAAAATGCAAAGGGAGCTTTGCTGCTCTCAAAAAAAAAAAAAAAGAAAGAAAATTGAAATAATAGTAAACCAAGCTCAGACAAACCCCACAACAGAAAACCCGAAGCAAATAAAGGCGAGTGGAACAGATTTCCGTGTTTACTTTTCTTTCAGCAGTTGGATCTCTTGTCGTAGCCACAAGAACTGCAAGAAGAGGGTACGGAATGGGAAATAAAAGACAGGAAAAAGAAACAAAGAATAATAATAAAAAAAAAGTAATTTAAGGAGAAGGAAACAAACCCAAGAACTCGGACCAGCCCTGCAGAGCCGCTTGCCCTGCTCAGGCTCCGTCCCTGGAGCTGGCGGAGCTCTGCGAGGCTGGAGCTGCGAGAGGGGAAGGGGACGGTGCAAACCCCGGGCTCGCAGGGGAGGAAGAGGAAGAGGAGGAGGATTTCGGGACGAGGAGAGGGAAGAGAAAAAGCCCAGTACCTACAGCTCGATGCGTCCACCAGCCCCCAGCCTCCGCTTCTCTCTCTCTCTCTCTAAAGTCAAAAAGGAAATGCGGTCCTTTTTTTTTTTCCTTCTTTTTTTTTTTTTTTTTTTTTTTTTTTTTTTTTTTTTTTTTCGCAGAATCAGAAAACGAACCGTCAGGAAGTTGGCAAAACCTCTGACTAAACAATCAATTGAGGAAATGCAACAAATTCGCTTTGTCGTTGGGGGGAGGGTGTGGAGAGCGAGGGCGGGCGGCGCGCACGGAGAGCAGGCAGGGAAAGGAGGGCAGGGAGAGAAGGAAAAGAGAGAAGGAAGAGAAGGAAAGGAGAGCAGGGAGAGAAGGAAAGGAGAGAAGGGAGAGGAGGAAAGGAGAGAAGGGAGCGCAGGAAAGGAGAGCAGGGAGAGAAGGAAATGAGAGCAGGGAGAGAAGGAAAGGAGAGAAGGGAGAGGAGGAAAGGAGAGAAGGGAGAGAAGGAAAGGAGAGCAGGGAAAGGAGGAAAAGAGAGCAGGGAGAGAAGGAAAGGAGAGCAGGGAGAGCAGGAAAGGAGAGCAGGGAGAGCAGGAAAGGAGAGCAGGGAGAGAAGGAAAGGAGAGCAGGGAGAGCAGGAAAGGAGAGCAGAGAGCTCAGGCAGGACAGGGAGCTCAGGCAGGACAGGGAGTACAGGCAGGACAGGGAGCTCAGGCAGGACAGGGAGCTCAGGCAGGACAGGGAGTACAGGCAGGACAGGGAGCTCAGGCAGGACAGGGAGCTCAGGCAGGACAGGGAGTACAGGCAGGACAGGGAGCTCAGGCAGGACAGGGAGCTCAGGCAGGACAGGGAGTACAGGCAGGACAGGGAGCTGCACGCCGCTCCCAGGGCTCCGAGCCGCAATTCCCTCACATTCCTGCATTCTTTCACCCCACGGACACCCAGCGGGTGCGGCAGAACGCGGGGCAGGGACGTGTGGGTGTCCCCCACCCCCGGCAGAAATCCCCGTGTCTGTCCGCAAAAGGAGCTCCCCGTGCGTCCGTGCGGGATGTAAATCTGTTTCCCAGGAATTATCTTCCCTTCCCACGGGCTGGGATAAGCAGGATGGAGAAATGAGCGGGTTCCGTGTTGGTATTTCTGCTACAAGTGCAGTTTGTACAAGGACGAGGGTAGCAGGGAGAGGCTTGAGAGGAGTTTTTTTCAGTATTTTTTTTTTTTTTTCTTTCACAGCAATGGCCCCGACTTTTCCTAATTTTTCTAAATTCACCCGTTCCTTCCTCATCTCGGAATGACGGTCTCTGCCTGCCGGTACGGAGCGAAACGCTCACACCCCCGTCTGTGTCTTCCTCAGGGAAAACAAACAAATCGGCCCATCCTCGGAGCTGTGCGGAGGGAGCTGCCCTGTCCTGCCCCCCGCGCTGCCTGGCACCGAGGGTTGCGGGGCTCCTTTAGGCGCCCGTTGGGGTGAAAATCCTGGATTTTCTCCCAGGCCGGGCTCCCCCGGGGGCTGCAGAAGGCGGCCGGGGACCCCCCATCTCCCTCGGGTGCGGGGCTGGGAGCGGGGGAGCCGCGGGCGAGGGGAGCCGCCCACCCCCAAAAATGCGGGACGAGCTCCGGGGTCACTGCTAAAAGCAACACGAGTCCGTATTTTTTAATAAAGAGCGTTCTGGGGCGAGCTGGCCGCCTTCCACCCGCCCCATGGATGAGCTGGCTCTGTAAACAGCGCAGAGAAGATTAACACCGCTGTTCTAACCTCACAGCGAGAGCTCTGCCGTGAGGGAGATCTCGCTGCTGCTGCTCTGTGGGCTTCATAAGAACCTTTTTGTTTTAGGGGTGACAACAGCCCCCAGCCCTGTCCCTCTCCATCACCAGCCATGCCT
>NC_031780.1:2876402-2877914 GCF_001522545.3 Parus major
AAGAGAAGAGAAGAGAAGAGAAGAGAAGAGAAGAGAAGAGAAGAGAAGAGAAGAGAAGAGAAGAGAAGAGAAGAGAAGAGAAGAGAAGAGAAGAGAGCATTAAAAAGGGAAACGACAATAAGAAAAAGTAAAGAAAAAAAAATAAGTAAAAGGGCTGAGCTTCCCCTGCCCCATTCCCAACAAGACCTTTACACAGGTTATAAATTATAAAATATAATATAAAAAATCATAAAATATTTCCTTGGATAAGGATTTTCCCCCGTATCGTTTTTGCCTCTGGATCCCTTTTAGTAAATCCCTGTAAAGCACGATAGGATTGGGATTTTTCCCCCGTTTGCCCTTTCCCAGTACCACTGGCATGAGTTCGCCCGGGGATGCCGGTTTGACTCCCTTTTCCCACAATCCCTGTGACAGCGACATTGAGGGGTTTGAAAACGGCATAAAATGGGAATAAACCAGCAAATCGGGGTTGGAGCGCCCGGAAAAGTGTCAGACAAAACACGCTGGAGCCAGAATGGGCTTCACCTTTATGAAACGCTACAAATTGCTGCTATGGACACTTTGGAGACCTCTGAAATCCCTTCATTAGCTGCTTGATGCATTTGACATCCGAGCTCATTGTACCCCCGAGGCGTCCAAACGCTTGGAAATCAAGTTTTATTAACCTAATAAAACGCACGCACGCAAAATTCGGGGGAAAACTCAAGAATTGAGAAAGCTTAAAAAAAAATCCTCTGACGTGTTGCTGGAGATTTTTCAAAGCTGTTTGAAATGGGGAGGAAACAAACTATTTACTTGTCAGAATGGGATTTTTTTTTTTTTCCCACACGATTAGTCCTGTAGTGGAATTTCTTCATAAAAGAAACCGAGCATTCATTTGTGCTTAAAACTGACAGGCTGCCTTCTTTTCCATCCTCATGCTGTATTTTCCCTCTTCCCTGATTCCTGCATTATGCAATAACTCAGTCATTTTTTAGGAACAAAGGGGAAATATAATGAGAAACATTACAGCGGCAGCGCGCGTTTGCTGCCCGCTAGCAGAGCGCTTTGCGTGTAATATATATTTTATTTCCAGCCAAAACTAACGATCCCAACGTCCTACATGATGGGAAGGGACGGATTTACAATGTGGCCATTGTGCGCCGGCATGAGGAGATTTTTCTGTGCCTTAAACATCACCTGGGAGGAGGTCCCGGCTCCGCTGCCCACCCCGTGCGGGCAGCATCCCTCCTCCGGCAGCACCGGGACACGGCTGCAGGGGCTTCTCCCTCCTTGTCTAACCCGTAAAAGGATAAAAAGAAAAAATAAATAATAATAAAAATCACCTTCGTGATGGCTTTGACCCAGAAATCCAAACAAACTCCCGAAAGCGGCTGAAATTCAGCCGGAGCCGCGCGGTGCTTTTACCGCCCAGGGCAAAATTTGCTCGCTTGAAGCAGCGTCTGGAGTGAGCAAAACACCTTTTTGCTTTTTGTTTTTTGGGTTTTTTTTCCTAGCAGGTCCCTGTAAATC
>NC_031780.1:2878014-2881255 GCF_001522545.3 Parus major
AAAAACTCCTGTTCTGTGCCGTTTGGGGCTTGTAAAATCGGGCAACCTGGCCCAGGTCACTGTCCCTAAGGCACGAGTGCCACCGAGGTGGAAGCATTTGCAGTCGGTAAATAAGTGTAAAGTGAGGTTTATCCTTTAGATAAAGGCTTATCTTCACCGCAATTAAAGCCACACTCACCTCTTTAGCATACGGAGAGGATGGGGGTGTCAGCTCCCAAAGGGAAATATTTATTTAGTCCCTTGTGGAACGGGAGGATTTAGTCCCGATTTGATGTGCCAGGAGAAAACCTTTCCTTGTTTTTGTTTGGTGGGTTGTAATTCTGTGGATTAAAATCCTTAAAATCTTGTTGTTTGCCCAAAAAAACAAATAAAAGATAATCTGGGTGGAGTGGCTGAGGTCTTAATATACATTTTTAATACACCTGGGTGCCTTTTCTGTCATTTCTTCTTAGTGAAGCTTATCTTTTGACCATGTTCACAGGCTGTCCATAAAAGAAAGTTTATATATATATAAATATATATATATATATAAATATATATAAATATAGAAGATATGAGCCAATCCTGCCAATTGCCCCAAGGCTGGAGAGTGCTGAGTCAGGGCTGTGTGGTCCAGCTACATTCAAGGTAGAGCCAGCAGCAAGTCCCCCTTGGATGTGAGTGTATCTGATAAATAAATGTATAAATCCAGGATCAGGCCCTGGAGATGGTCACAGCAAGGAAGGAGCTGGGAGGATCCCTCAGAACTGGCACTGCTGCCACTGCTCCTCTAATCCATGGTGTGGGGCTGGATAATTGCAGGGATTAAGTAGAATTGACAAGATTTAAATCCTGATCCTGGATGCTCAGTTTTTCTCCTTAGTAGGGTTTTATCAGCTTAAGGATGCTCGTGCAGGGAGTAGACACCACAAATACCAAATTTTAATAAATTAATAACAGCAGAAAAAAAAAAAAAAACCCAGGAGGTAACTAGAAAGATATTCTGCTATTTTACCTAATTCTTTTCTGATTTTGAAGTCCAATATGAAAACCAGCAACATTTGTTTTCATTTTTCTAGGTGAGAAAAGTGAGGCACTGGGGAAGAAAAAGAAAAAAATAGGATTATTAAAGGTGCAGCTTGGGTGGAAGAGTTCAGGATTAAAACACAGCTTTATTTACATCCCAGGCTGGTGTGTTTAGACCAAAACCACGCTGATTTGCAGGTAAATCTCTGGTTCTTGCTGAAGTCGATGGAAATTTTAGCACTGCTCTCGAAGGGAAGGCTGAGCAGCCTGGTAAAGGATCTCTTGTTATTGATCCTTTCTGAGCAGCTCTCTGTGTTTTGTTTTTATTTAACATAAGCAAAGCTCCCAGCCCTGTCTGGGGCCTGGCCTTCAGAGTGGGGGGCTGGAGAAAAATGGGAGCTTTGGTTTGCTTTGGTGCAGGAGGAAGGAAAATAATCAGTTTTCCAAGCTGCATTTTCAAATGGGGAGTGCTGCAATCCGAACCTTTTCTCTCTGCTGAAACTGCACATTTATAGGAGGGTGCACTTTTTGATCTGTCCATAAAATATGACAATTCTGCTGGCTGCAGAATGCATGGAAGTAGCAGAGTGAATTATTCCTGTGCAAGCCAAGTCATAACTTTCCATGACATGGCGCACACAGAATTCAGGGTTTAGGCAGGAGCAGAAATCTTACACGCCTAAACTTAATCCCAGTGTAATGAAGCCACATTACAAGTAGGTTTTTCTCAGTAGCTGTCAGCTCTGAGGATAAAGCTGTGGATATCATCTCTCTATCCCCATGATGAGACCAAAATCCAGAGCCCCTGAAAGCAGGGGAGAAAATTGCCACTGAGTTAAGCGAGAAAGAGACGAATTCTCTCAATAAAACAACAATATTCCATTGCAGTTGTTTTTGGCCAGTTGCTGTCCGGTGTTTGCAGCCTGCCCTGCTATAAACCCATTCATTTTGGGGGCAGGAATCTCCTCGGCCTCCTCAGCAGAGCTGTGCTGGGCAGAACCGCAGCACACGGGCATCCTCCAGCTGCAGAGACAGTGGGGTTTGGGGACAGTGACGTTTGGGGACAGTGAGGTTTGGGGACAGCGAGGTTTGGGGACAGCGGGGTTTGGGGACAGTGAGATTTGGGGACAGTGAGGTTTAGGGCAGTGAGGTTTGGGACAGTGAGGTTTGGGACAGTGAGGTTTGGGGACAGTGAGGTTTGGGGACAGTGAGATTTGGGGACAGTGAGGTTTGGGGACAGTGAGGTTTGGGGACAGTGAGGTTTGGGGACAGTGAGGTTTAAGGCAATGAGGTTTGGGACAGTGAGATTTGGGGACAGTGAAGTTTGGGTTCAGCGAGGTTTGAGTTTCTGCATGTGACATTTTCAGGTCAAACCTTCCGTGGTGTCCCCTGAGAGCTCTGGGCAACGAGGAGCCAAAGGAGGTGGGCACAGCGCGGGGCTGCTCCCCAGATTTGCAGGTGGCTGCTGTGTTACCCCACCTGTGACCTCCCCGTGTTCATCTAACACCCCCAGCGCTCTAAGCCGGGTGATTGATCAGGAAAATTGAACTACAACAGGGTTTTCTTGCCCAAAACATCATTCCCGAGGGCCTGTGACCGCTCCCTTCTGTGCTCCCATAAAAGCCACTCTGTTTCTGGTCCTCTCCCGCCTTTGTTCTTGGCAAAGGTGCTAAAAAGGACTGAAAGTGTTTTATTGCCATCCCAATTTGGGCACCACAGCCACCCTGAGAACCCCCTCTTGTGTTAGCTCGTGTTAGCCCCCAGCCTCACACAGAGAGCTCCAGAGTTTCAGATGATTTTGTGCT
Organism: Parus major; assembly: GCF_001522545.3. Classification (NCBI taxonomy): domain Eukaryota; kingdom Metazoa; phylum Chordata; class Aves; order Passeriformes; family Paridae; genus Parus; species Parus major. The sequence continues at coordinate 2,880,825 of NC_031780.1, forward strand.
TTCCAAATAAAAAAGAAAAAAGTGAAGAAAAAAAATAAAAATTGAGGTAAGACATCAATTTTGCTGCCAGTCTGCGTTTGACTTGTTGAGTGCAGCGCAAGACAGCTGGAATTCCAAAGGCTGCAGGTGATTTTATATATATATATATAGATATAGATATACAGATATATAGATATACAGATATATAAATATATAGATATAGATATACAGATATATAGATATATAGATACATAGATACATAGATATATAGATATAGATACATAGATATATAGATACATAGATATATAGATATATAGATATATATATACATAGATATATAGATATATATCTATATAGATATATAGATATATGGATATATAGATATATAGATATATGGATATATAGATATATAGATATAGATACACAGATATATAGATATATAAATATATAGA
>NC_031780.1:2881320-2884743 GCF_001522545.3 Parus major
ATATAGATACATAGATACATAGATATACAGATATATAGATATATAAATATATAGATATATAGATACATAGATATACAGATATACAGATATACAGATATATAGATATATAGATATATAGATATATATGTTTTTGGTTTTGGTTGGTTTTTTTTTATCCCTTGACTTGTAAGAAAAAATGTTCCAAACTAAAACAAAACTGAATTTTAACAGTCTAGAGAGCTTTCTAAGGAATGAGAAAGGAGAAGAAATGAGCAAAGCCAAGGAGCAGTAATTCCGGTTCCCATAAATGCCCATTTTGGAATTAAGTGAAGCGAGGAGCAATTGACCCTTTTATGACGATCACTGGGATAAATTTCCCGACTGATGTCCTCCTTTTCTCCACCCGCAGGTGTTCCTGGCCAGGGATGGAGCAGGGAGGGCTCTGCTCCACCTGCCTCACCCAGGGCACTGCAGGGCTCCCAGCTGGACCCTCTAGTGGACTCCAAGAGCATTTTCCTTTGGAAAAAAAAAAGGGGAAAGGAGTTTTAAATGCTACTTCCATCTTCGCCAAGCACATTGCTTCACAGGTTTATTTAAAATAAATTTAAAAAACACCACACAGAGCAGAAGTTTTCTGCAGCAAACACCTTTTTCCCTCCTGGGAAGAAAGATGAATGAATTTTTAATTTTCCAGGCATGAAAAGGCAGAGAGAATTCCAGCCTAAAACAAAGACTAAAGAAGAGTTAATATATTTTGATTATGTTTTACAGCTCATGGATCTTATTAAAAGCAATCTTCCTAAAATACTTCCCAGGCTGAGCACTCCTTTAGGGGTGAATATAAAATGAGAAAATAGCCTTGTGAACAGGACCAGCTCCACTATTCAGGGGTATGAAATTTAAACTATCAATGAAAAAAAAAAAAAAAGAGGAAAAAACATCTCCAGTTTGCTTCCTACCATCCTCACTCTGAATTTTAAACCAGTCACAGTTACAAAACAAGTCTATAAAGTTACAAAAACTCTGTCCAGATTTAAAGCAATGATAGTGACAGCATTTGCTTAGAAAAGGGAAGTCCAAGGTTGAGGGAAATGTTTATATTATGCCTTAGAATTTCAAACAACTGTTGTTGTTTTTTTTGTCCTGAATAGCTGTGGAATTTTTCTTTCTTTTCAATGGAGTAAATGACACATCTGAGAGGTGTGGGGAAGAATAGTCAAGAGCTGAGTGTTTAATGATGTGCAGTGGGGAGAAGGAAAGAGGAAAATTGTGATAACTTCTATCCAGATTAAAAAAAAACCAACCTCATCAAACAACACCACAAACAAATGTTATTAGTTCTCTACTGATCCCAAAACAGAAAAAAACCCCAGCAAACTGTAAATGCCTCATCTTGTGGATATATCCACGTAGCTCTGCTCCACAGCTGTTCCAAAGTGGTGACAGCTCAAGAAAAGGTCACTGTTGAATTACTCTGGGTCAGGAAGACTCAAGAAGATTCAAATCAGATTCAGACACTGATATCATTTTCCAGGCTCTTTGCAAGTCCCCAGATCAGCCTGTGACCATGTGTTGGGATATTTTTAGATTTTTTTTCTCCCCTTTTTTGTCTTTCAGTGTCAGGTTTTCACTCCTCACACGAGGCCATGTGATGGGCACACTGTCCATGGTACCACCCCTGGGGCTGCCACGAGCTCCTGAGAGCCCAGCACGGCAGCACAGCCCCTCAGTTCCACCTTCCAGCCCACACCAGGCACCAAACATCGCTTTTGTTGGGCACCTGCGGGAGCTGGGACAATGGCCAGCAGCTGAGAACCCAACTCTCCTCCTCAAAAGCTCTTTGGCTTTGGAGTCAGGAAGGGAGGAGGAAAAGTGTGGAATTATGGAGTCATTTGGGTTGGGAAAGATCTCTCTGGTCATCGAGTCCAACCATTCCCCCCATCACTGCCATGGCCACCAAGTCCCCTCCTGTCACACCTTCACAGCCTTTAGATGCCTCCACCACTGCCCTGGGCAGTCTGTCCCAATGTTTAATAGCCCTTCCTGACAGGAAATTTTCTTTATATCCACCCTGAGCCTCCCCTGGCCCAGCCTGAGGCCGTTCCCTCTCCTCCTGTCCCTGTTCCCCCCGGCTGTCCCCTCCTGGCAGGGAGCTGTGCAGAGCCAGAAATTCCCCCTGAGCCTCCTTTTCTCCAGGCTGAGCCCCTTCCCAGCTCCCTCAGGAATTCTCCAGCCCCTTCCCAGCTCCCTCAGGAATTCTCCAGCCCCTTCCCAGCTCCCTCAGGAATTCTCCAGCCCCTTCCCAGCTCCCTCAGGAATTCTCCAGCCCTTCTCAGCTCCATTCCCTTTCAGAGGCCGCTTCTCCTCGTTCCCAGCTCCTCCCCACTCAAGGGAAGCTCTCAGAATAGCTGGATGCACCAAGCTGGGAAGTTGCAGGACAGCAGTAGCAGAAACAATCCTGTAATAAACCCCTCACCTTCTGTTTGCAAAGGTCTCCAGTCCAGAGCAGCTCTCCTTCTGCGGGCTTTTGGCATTAAACATTCCCACTCATTTCATGCTTTGTTTGTTTAGTTGTAGGAGGAGAAAAACCAGTGTTCTTCCCCATTATCAGAGGAGAAGGAACAGTGGCAGGAAATTAGGTCACTGAGACTACGCTGCTGTTTGGAGCAGGGGTTCTGTTCCTTAAGAAATTTCCACTGGAGAAAAGAAGTATCCCAAGCAGCAGAGCTGCCTCCTTTGTTTCATCTCAGGCCCCTTCCCAGCTCTCAGCCATGGATCCAATTACCCTTCCCTGGGAACAAGCTGTGGCTCTAAATTAAATCAAATCGTTTATTTGTCTGGGGCAGCTTTGCTCAGAGACATTGAGGGGTTTCAGGAGGAGCTGCTGCCGTTTGAAAGGACACCTTTGTCACTGTCACTTCTGCCAGGAAAAAGCGAGGCATGACCGTGTCAGACCAACATCCCTGTTTTGGGGCCATTTTTAAATCCATGCTCCCATCCAAGATGTGTTTTCTTTTCTTTATTGGTGCTATTTTCCCATCTCAATTCCCAGTCTTGTGAAAATTCTATTTTTCTATGCCAGAGACATGCAAATGTTCAGGTTCCCCAAAACATCTTCCCAAAGTTTGACTTCTTCCAGGCCTCTTCAGAACAGAACCCTGTGAATTCACCTGCATTTTTTTTCCAGGCTGAAAGGAAGGAGAGAGTTTTCCATCCATTTTGAGACTGAAATAATCCCCTCAGCGCCTGTCCAACCTTTCTGCAGCAAGGCCACTTCACTGGGGACATGCCCCAAAAACACATCAGAGCTTTATTTTGGGACTTTAAAACTTCCACCTTTTTCTTTGTGTGCTCCATTTTTGGTGGGGACTCACCCACAGTGATCTTTGGGATTCAAGGGTTGGGGTTGTCTCCCTGTTTATAGACTAGAATGGGGTTTATTAT